>NC_143482.1:36306034-36608318 GCF_027475165.1 Benincasa hispida
GGATTGGGATTTTTTGGATGTTGTTCTTCAGACCAAAGGTTTCTGATAGTTTGGCAATCATGGATACAGAGTTGCATCTCTAGTGCCAATTTCTTTATCATTATCAATGGCAGACCTCGAGGTAAGATTATCCCTTCTCGTGGAATAAGGCAAGCCGATCCCCTCTCTCCTTTCCTATCCATCACAGTGGCTGACTGTCTGAGTCGTCTGTTAGACCATAGTTTGTCAAAGGAACTCATTGCAACACACCCTATTAGTGATTCCTCTTTTGCTCTAAGCCACTTACAATTTGCTGATGATACATTGCTTTTCTCTACTGCTGATCGACCTACTTTGACACATCTGTTTGAGGTTATTCATGTATTTTAACAAACCAGGGCTTTTCTATTAACTTCTCTAAGAGTGAGTTGTTGGGGATTAATCTATCTGAAGACAAATTGGAATAGATGTGAATACTTTTGGTTGCAAAAGGGGTCACTGGCCTGCTACTTATCTCAGTCTTCCCCTGGGAGGCAATTCTCATTCGTTGAGGTTTTGGCAACCTGTTGTTGAGGATACAGCAGAAGCTCCATAACTAGAAGTATACATATATCTCTAAGGGCAGGAGGCACACTCTCATACAGGCCACTCTTTCTAGCTTGCCTACATATTATCTCTCTTTTTGTGCTCCTGCTGATGTTGATTCGTGACTTTTTTTGGGAGGGTTCTCATGTTGTTGATGGAATGCATAATGTGAACTAGGAAACTACCCAGCATCCTAAATTATTGGGTGGCCTTGGATTAGGTAATTTCTGATGTTCTAATTCTGCCCTATTGGCCAAATGGATTTGATGGTTTTTACATGAACAGGATGCTTTGTGGAGGAAGGTTATTGTGGCTAAATATTACTCTCCTTCATGTATGTGGCTGTCTATTATTCGTAGTTATGCTAAATCCCTGTGGAGGCTTATCTGTCATACTATTGATCTGGTTGCTTCTCGTACTTAGTGTTGCCTTGGTACGGGTTCCACAATTTTTTTTTTTGGAAGGATCATTGGCTTAGTTGTGGTGTTCTCTATGTGGCTTTTCCTTGTTTGTTTCGGCTTGCTCATTTTCCCGATATTAAAGTGGTTGAGGTGTGGCTTGCAGAATCCGAGGCTTGGGACTTGCATCTTCATCATAATCTTAATGAGTCTGAAATACATGAGTGGGCTTATTTATCTCTATTGTTGTTCTCTGCCACATTTTGATTCTTGGAGCTGGATTATTGATTCCTCTTCTACGTTCTCTATGAAATCTCTCATGGATGATTTAATAGGTTCTATCAAGCCTCTTGCGAGGGATCTTTATTCTGTCATTTGGTTGAATCACTACCCTAAAGAAATTAAAATTTTCTTTTGGGAGCTTAGCCATGGTGCCATCAATACTATTGATCGTCTACAACGTCGTATGCCATATATGTCTCTCTCTCCATCGTGGTGTATTATGTGTCGAGCTCATGTTGAGTCCCCAGCTCATCTATTTATGCATTGTTCTTTTGCATCCCATTTCTGGCATAATATTTGGGATGCTTTTGGGTTGTCCATCGCCTATTCTAATAATATATTTGACATCCTTGACTCTCTTTTGGCAGGGCACCCTTTCATTGGCACAAAGAAAATGGCTTGGTTGGCCATTCCTCGAGCTTTCTTTTGGACTTTGTGGGGCGAGCATAATAAGCTTCTCTTTAGAGACTTTTTCTTTTCTTTTGATTCTTTTATTGATCTAGTTCTATCTACTGTTTTTTATTAGTGCAAAATTGGGCATCCTTTTAAGAACTTTAGTCTTTCTTATTTAGTTTCCAATTGGAAATCTTTTTGTAATCACCTTTAGGTGTTTGGGGTATTCCCTTATTTCATCAAATGTTTCTAATCTAAGAAAAAAAAATAGATATCCCTCCCGCCCCTAACGTCAACCTGAATAAACTCGTAAATGAGAGGGAAAATAGACACAATCGATTCTACGGGTTCTGGCAGAGCCTTTTAATCCATCATCATTCCACTCAATGGGATGAAGCCCATACTTGCTAACAATAACGATGTGCCAAAGGGTACCAACTTCATGATAGAATCACCATGGCCGTTTAGCCAACAAGGCAACATTTCTCTTCCTAACATGCCCAATACATAAACCCCACAAATCTAAAGGCCTAGAGACAACTTCCAATGCACGAAGTGCGAACCCTTCCCCTCATCCACCCCCTACCATAAGAAATCTCTCATAAGCTTCTCCATTTCCTTTCCAATTGAAGACAAGACTCTAAAATGAGACAAAAAGTAAACAGGATGCTACTCAGGACCGATTGAATCAGAGAAGAGTGAGTCCCAATTCCCAAATAGTAAGAGGGGAAGGCCCCAAACTCACAACCCATAAGATTAGCACAACTCTCAAGCTTGAAGGAGTTAAATTAATGCCCAAAAGTTGGAATTGGCGTCTGTTAATCCTGGGGCCTGAGATCATCTCAAAATCATTGGACCAACACACTAAGCCCCTTTCTAGTGCTGGTCCACCATGTAAATCAGTCACATTTTAAATAAACATGCTGTGTTAGTAATCTTATCAAAGAAAATTTTTATTTCTACGGTACATAATATTAGATGCTTTAAGATAGGTACCTGCTGTTTGTATTCACCCGTTTTGTTTACTCTAAAAAAAACCTCAAACAAGGGGACACCATCTGCAGCCGTAGCAAGCTGTCTGAGGAAGTTGAGAAACAAAAATCAATATTTTCTTTGCTGCAGCAGTAAATTAATAGAATGTCTTTAAGAACAAGGGTCATAGAGACTTTGCATAAAGCATTAGTTTTTCTTGCTGCAAAATAGCATTCAGGAAATAAAGTTCGATGCCCAATAACAAGATTAAAGGGTTCTATCAATCAAAGAACAATCAAACAAAAGAATTAATACACACCCTGACCAAAAGTTTGAAACATAAAAGCAAATAAAAAATATTTAGGCGAGCAGGTGTGGTTTTATAAAGGAGATGACCTCCTCTAGATAAAAGTTAACAAAAAACAAATGTATAATTGCCAAAAAAAGGAGCTGAGTGTTCTGCAATACAATCAAAGGACAAAATCATACCGAGGACTGTAACTTCTTGCAACATATCTTCCATGTTCAGCAGTTATTCGAATAATTAGACCACGAGGATTGTGATTGTCTTTTGAAGTGCCGGACCACCAGCCAACCTGAGAGAAAGAAACCAAACGGAGAAAATCAAAAATGTACGCAGTGATGCAAAACTTGTTTAAGTTTGTTAAGAAGAGCATCTAGATGTAATTACTCAATCATGAAAGCATCACGCATAAACAAAATTGGAAAAAGATCACCAGAAAAATCAAACTTCTCGCTCTTATATCTTAATTACAGAACTCAGTGACTCCTGTAAGAGGGTTCATGAGTTACTTTAAAGACCATAAAATAAAGAAGTAACAACCAGTTCCAGAGAAAAAAGACATGAACAAACAAGAAGTACAACCAGCTTGAGATACATGAACTTTTAAAATCGATTGACCAAAAATCTTTTAAGGCATATGCAAATTGCAAGGACCAAACGACTGAGTAGAGGGGATGGGGATGAACATATTACAGCAAGCACTTTATTTTGAAAATCTTTGAATATCTCACCAACCCGGCACCAGCATTGTCCCGGATGAAGGCTGCATCGCGGTATCGCTCCTCCGCTATAGCTCTCTATGACAGAAGAAAGAGGACGTGTAAGAAAAAGACAACTATATCAATGAAGCAACAAATAGTATACTTCTAGTTCTAGGTGGTCCAATCAAGTTCAATTACAAATCAAATTTCAGCTGACGAATACTTCTGGGTACGGTAAACTAATGAAAAATAGGTAACGAGAAGGATATTCAAAATTTCAAATAATGGAATTATGTTCCAGAGGAAAGTAAGAAATTTTCTAACATGAAGATAAGACATCGCTCTGCCAACAGTATCGTTTGTAGCCAAAGCCGCAATCGCCACCTTGAGCCTAGCAGCATCCTGATAATCCTCTGCATATACCGCATGACTTAAGCGCGACTGCGCAGGAAAAGAAAAAACGAAATGAAATCAGTTTTTCTACGATAACCCTTCAAAGGAATTCTTCTTTGTTCTTCTTGCCTTATTCTGTTTCAGCCTTCTCCCTAGCAATTTCACTCATTGCTCCATCCTTTTCTTCCTATTAAATTGCACTAAACTCTTTCTTCTTTTCCTAACTCTAATCATTTCAGAAGCTAAATTAGAACGATCCGAGAAAACTCACAAACTAGAACACATCAAACTCGAACAAATTACAGGGAAATCGAAATAGAAATACCTTAAGAAAAGAAACGAGTCGCTCCTGCTCGTCGACCTCATCAAAATGCTTGCGCCACCGATCCCAATCCCAGCTCCGATCATCGTCCACATCTTTCTCGTCGGCTCCACCTACACCCCGTCCCTGCAGAACCCCACCGTCGGGACGCGTGTCCTTAGAGCCATCGCTACGGTGGTTCACCAGAGAATCGAATTGTCTGAGGGCGGTTTGAAAGAGGT
This sequence comes from Benincasa hispida, assembly GCF_027475165.1. Taxonomy (NCBI): domain Eukaryota; kingdom Viridiplantae; phylum Streptophyta; class Magnoliopsida; order Cucurbitales; family Cucurbitaceae; genus Benincasa; species Benincasa hispida. Next base: position 36,310,585 of record NC_143482.1, read on the forward strand.
CCTGAAGTGCAGAGCCCCAACCCCATGGAAGGGAAGGTTCAGATGGAGAGGGAGAATCAGAGTTGTGGGAGTGGCAGATGGTATGGGATTGGGATGGCGGAGGAGGTGCAGTAGAAGAATATGGTTTCAGAAACGGAGTTGGGGAATGGAATTTGGGGGTGGAGAAGAAGAGCTGATGAGGGGTGGGTGGAGAAATGGAAGCCATGGATGGATGAGACAGTATTTTGTGGTGGTTTGTATGTAGCTTTTTCACAGAGAAGAATTTGAGATGAGAGGGAGTGAAAGGCTAGAAACTATGAGATGGGTGAGTGGAAAAATCGAAACTGGTAATACCCATTTTGTAACTTTGTGGTTCATCTGTGTATTTGTATGAAAGAGAGAGGATAAGGATGGTTTTGGGGAATGAAATTCCATATAAATTCTTCCTTTTTGTATGTGCTGATGCAATTCTTGACAAAATAGGAGATTTCTTTTCCTTCTATGAGAATTGTTTGACTCATCTCATCAAAGCCATATTTAGCTTTCATGTTCTATTAATGTGTATACTTATCAATTATACGTATTTAGTGATTAAAATAATCAAACTCTCTTTCTTCAATATTTTCAATAACTTTATCCATTGATAACCACCTTTGATGACCAATTCCTATGAAGACCATGACCAACTCCAACAATCACCTTCATTGACTATTTATGTGACTAACTCCGATGATCACTCTGACGATGAACTAAGTGGATAACTCAATTTTGACAAATACCACCTTTAGTGACTAGCTTTGACAATCACCTTCGACGACCAACTTCAATGGCTAACACCAACGAAAACCACTTTTGACCCCAATTTCGGCGCCGGCCACCTCTGATGACTAGCTACGACAACTATCACATTTGACAACAAGTTCATAGTGCTTAATAACCTTCTTTTATAGTTATTCGATATTAATAAAAGCACGTTCAATATAACAAATTAAATAAACTTGTTTATGAAAATACTTTTGAGACCAACTTGTGTAATATTTTGAAACTAAATAAAAATTAAACAAAGAAGTTTTTTTTCTTTCTTTTTCAAACTATTTTTCCTTTTTCTTCTTTTGCAGTTTAGTTCTTAAAAAAGTGAAATCAATGAAATTAAATAAATCCTCAAACTTATAAACGATAATTGTTAAGCTGGACTTCAAAACTGGTGTATGAACTATAGGAAATAATAGATAAAAATGTAGGAAAATGATTATTTTTCAGGTTTTTATCTAGTTTGTGGAAGAAGAAATAAATACTAATATAAACAAAAACATTAAAGGTATTGAGACATGAGTAACTAAACTCGTTACTTCTAGGGTATTAAAATTCACTTTGGGATTGATGTAGTGTTTATTGCATGTGTTTTGGATTGAATTGCTATTGAATGTGTTCCCTTTTTTCTATATTAATTAGCTTCAATCAGTTGGTTATTTCTTCTTGTTTATGTGCTAATTTCATTGCTTGAGAGACAAGAAATTAGGTAAATCTGAAAATTGGATTGTCGTCCTATCGTTTGATTATGCATGATAATGATAAGAAAATGAAATAAACCGATCATGAAGAGTAAGTAACGTCATGCTAATATTTTATTTAGAGAGCGATTGGAGTCAATGCTTGGTGGGAGAAAGGGTTGACCTTGAAAGAGGAAATCCCAAATGTTGGCTTCTAGGTTCACACAATTGATAGTAATTCGGTCCCTTGGTTTGAGTAACTAATATTATTAGTCCAACAATGGAATCAATGCCCTGGAATTGTTAATCTATTGAAATCCGTTTAATTTAAACTGTTAGATTAAGCTTAGAAACTTGCATGAAATTTGTGTCACCTAGATAAAATTGTCGAGTCATTGCAATAACTAAGTGAAATTGTGAAACCAATCTTCTGTGGATAATACTTAAACTCGAATCAGTTAACATATTATAATTTGAAATGTGTGCTTGCACTTATAAGAGGGCACCAAATTCATTCAATAGATACCTTTTAGTTTAGGTCAAAGGTTCATTTTCTACCTCGTAATTGATAAACTAAAAAAATATATATTTTAAAAAAATGACTTTGTTTGTGCGAGACATATGATATCAAATGTTTGATGTGACATGTATGGACCCGTCCTAATAGAATGAGAATTCTCGTTTAGGTGGAAAATGGGAGAGAAGGTGGAGAGCAAAAAAAAGAAAAGAAAAAAAACTCTAAAAGCTACAATGATAAACGAGCCAGATTTATTATGAGAAAGTTAGGGTCAAGCATAATTTAACTAAGTGCATATAAGGAAGTGATTTTGAAATGGTTAAAATCACTTTTGACATTTTTCAAAATCACTTGGAATAATGCTTATAATTATTCAAAGTCAATTATGCTGAAATGAAAATTGCATTTAAAAGTGTAAAATTAAATATTAAATTAATCTTGAGTGATTAAAGGCGTAATTTCAAATAGAGTGTTTGAGTTGAATTAAGTTGAGTTGGCAATAATTATATGTAGCTAATAATTGTTTGCCTCGATTTTGGGTGTAAAGTTGAGTTGGGTTAGTAATAATTGTCCGTGATTGGAGTGCAAAATTGGGTTGGATTGAGTTATTAGTAATTGATATAATTTTTTGCAACCTAAAACATCAAACTTTTTTATGTTTTTTTTTTTTAAAAAAAAATTTTGCTTAACTTTTTCTTCCCACCATTCAACGACACACATATTTTCCAAAAATTTTAACACTTATTTGAGATGTGAACTCAATAAATAAAAATATATTTTACAATTTTCTACATATAAATATTGTACTTATTGTAGACATAATACTATTGTTTATATCATAAATAACTCCACAACAAACTTTAACGGTCGCAGAACGTATGTGTTAAACTTGCACAAAAAAAATAGGGTTGTCATTAATGGTCAATTTACATGTTTACAAAAGGGAATAATAATAATAAATGTGACTAACAATGTGTTGATTTTATGCATACAAAAAAAAAAGTTTGTTCATTAAAAGAGTTAAGCTAGTCAATCCTACCAAGTATATACAAACAATACCTCTTCCTAGACTGTGATGAGGCTATTAAAAAGCATTCAGTCTTCTAGATGTCTGTAATAAGTAAGTTTATAAAGATGATCCCATCATCTTCAAGCAATCCCTCAATATTAAATTACTATAAAAGATGACTATCAAACACTATAAAGTAATAATTACAAATTTTTGTTTAAAAATACTTTTGCCAGTTATATTTTTTTTTGTTTGTCTTTTAGTACATGATCGATCTAGTTGGTCATTACTCATTCGAGTTATTCGTTGGAGATGAACATAGGAATTAGTGATTGGAGTTGATCGCCTGAGATGATCGTCAGAATTGGGCACTAGAAGTGATCATTGTTGAAACTAATCATCAAAGGTAATCTTCGCTAGATTTGGTCATATGGGATGAACATCGATGTTGGTCATCAAACGTGATTGTCACCGGAGTTAATCATTAAAGGTAGTCTTGGTTGAAATTGTCGTTGTTGGATCTCATAGTTGATCACCAAAATGTGGCAGTAGTTATCATCTGAGGTGATTGCGAAGGTAATCATTAAAGTTTGTCATTAGAGTATGATGATAGCAATGGTAATGGGTGGAATCAATTGAAAAACATTAGAGGAAGGATGAGTTGGTTAAAAATTTTAAATAACCAACGTAACTAAAAGCATATCGTTGATAAACTAGACACTTCTAAAGTAATTTTGAATACAAATAATTTTAATAATTTCAAAATAACGAATGACATCGAGAGAAAATTTTTTATAACATTCCATAAACATTATAATCTCTTCTACAAAATGGAGAATAGTTACCTTTCTCTATTCAAATAAACAATTCTTTTGAAATTAAAATTAAATTACATGAAACAGATAAGTGATTAATCACCACATTGCATTTAAATAAACGAAACACATGAAAACAACCAGATAGTATTTCTTTATTATTTATTGTTTTAAAAATTATTCCAACAAAAACCTGTTTCTAACTCCTAAAGAAAAGTAAAAATAAAATCTAATAAAGTCCACTGGAAAAAAAAATGAACGACAAATGAATTGAAGAGGTAAAGCCATCAAACAACTCAAGACCAATATCATTTTCCATCCATCAGCAGCATGCCTTTCTTATTTCTTTTTTTCCCAGTAAGTTTGTCTACAAACAGGTAAAATTATGGGCAAAGATTACAAACAAAAGGGAAGTGAGCTTACTTTTCACATTGGATTATAAATTATTCAACAAGTTTAACTTACATAATGACTTCTTTTCTAAACTTTCCAATTGACTATACTTCAAGAAGCCTTCTTGTGTAACAAAGGATCAGAAATGACCTGAGGCTCAAAGTCAGGTTTTAGATACCGAGCAAGTATTTCGGCATACACCTCGTACCGAGCAGTCATTCGGAATCCCCATTTATCTTTCAGCTGCCTACACAAGTTAAGATCCATGTCGGAGATTAATAAACCATCCCGGTAACGGGAGAGTGAGGGAGTGCAAGATGCATCTGGTGCAGAGAAATGGCTGGACCCGTAGAAGTGACCAAAATCTGTATGTTGTGGTTTCCCATCGCCTGAAGTGAATGGGTTTGGGAAAATCTCAGTCCCAACACGATTGATCGATCCGACAAAATAACTATTTGCTATTGCCGCATTTCGAGCCTGCAAACATGGAAGATGTCGATCCAAATCTTAAATGGCTGCAGTGCAGATAAAGTATATGAGTTTTCTAGAGAAGTTGGTACTACTAGTGTGTATAGTAACAGGCTGGTCAAACAAGAATCACGGTGGGGATTAGTTCTGTAATTTGCAACACCAACATTTATCTCCTTAGAACTCAAGGACATAGTTGCACAACTTATAAAACAAATCTGTGAAAAAGTCGAACATTGTGATTTGGACTAACCTCAATAGGCCACATTGGTTCACTGAGTTCACCAACAGTTGCAGAAGGGTTGAAAACGATCTCGGCACCATTTAAGCCAAAAGCTAACCAGTTTAAAGGGTGGTGCCTCCCGTAACATATATTTATTCCAATCTTCCCGTAGGCTGTCTCGAACACAGGATGCCCGGTGTTCCCTTCCATGTAATATGTGCTCTCGTTAAAGTCGCCAACTCTTGGTATATGGTTCTACAAAATGCCATTAACCAAAATAGTTTCGACAGCCGAGAAAGTGTGATATGAAAACTAACTCCATAAATAACACTTACCTTGCGATGCTTGCCAATTATGTTTCCATGATTACCAATAACAACAGCAGTATTCCATAGAGTATCCCCATGACTAACATCTCTCTCGAGAATGGAACTTACAATGACCATGTTGTATTTTAATGCAAGATCCTGAAGAAACCGTGTTGATTCCCCATCGATTGGCTCTGCAAATTCACACCACCGCTTTTCACGGGTACAAAAAGCAAATGGCATCATCCATGCTTCCTACATATATGTCTATGGATATAAAACCCCCCAAAAGGAAATATAAGTATAAATACACAGATAGAAAGCTAGCCAGGTAACCTACTTGCAAGCATAATATGTTGACTCCAGAAGCACCTGCTGCATCAATAATTGGCTTTACTTTCTCAAGAATAGCCCTGTTTTGGTCTAAAAAGGGGGCAGTTGTTGGAAGAGCAATTGAATTTTGAATAAGACCCACTCGTACTATTCGAGGTTCTCTCACTGATTCCTTATCAGCATGAAAGCGGAAAGCCTGAAATGATTCGAAAAAACATTAGATATAAACATCAATAAAATGCCAAAGAATTTGAAAGGAAAATTAAATCCCGCAAGAGCCATTCATCACATAATCGTTGCATGGTGAATATAATGTTTCTATGACAGATTTTTAGAACTCAAGGCCAAAGTTGTACAACCTATAGAACAAATCCTGTTCAAGTAAGGTTGTAATGTTTCAATGACATAGATTAGAATAGAAGTTTGTAGGTCACAATAATTTTTTGCAGAGAGGAGACTTTTTTTCTGTAAAATTTGCAGAGTTGAGGCTTTCAAATGCCATATAAATTCAATTGTATCCTAATATTACAGGCATCATCTCCCCATTGTTGGATAATTAATGTGTTAGAATGACCATAAGGGGCTCTGACTTACTACCATATATCTGAATTATTTTTATCTTTCCTTTTTTTGTTTTCGTAAAAGAGAGGGCAAGAAAGCAATGAATGTGAATTATAAAAGACTAAACCCGCACTGATCTCTGATTTCTCTAGGATAAATATGAATAAAAATTATGTAAAAACTACATCAGCTAAGGACCTCTTTATTTTCCTTTATTCATCCCCATTCCATTACTTCTTCAATGTGCTTCACAAAAACCAAATTATAAATTCATTACTTTCGGTGTAATTCAACATGTTAAAGTAGTGATATAAGATTAAAGGTTACGTAACCCATCAACTTAAATTTTTGAAATTTAATTCAATGGTGATTTATTTTATTTTGATAAGAACACCAGCTTTTATTGAGAAAAATGAAAGAATTTTAAATGATTTTAAATTTTGAATTCAGTGGTCATTTAAAATGGTACTTGAGTAAGAGAACCTACGTTCAAACTTCCATAATGTCATTTTCTCTCTAATTAATATTGGTATGCACTTGTTGAAGTTTCCAACAAAATTTCTTGCCCATAAATGAAGGGAAAGGTTCAAGTACTGATATAATATTAAATTTAGCATAACTCATCAAGTTAAGATTTTACAATAATGGATTACCAACATTTGACTACATCATGACCAAACAATAAAAATAAAAGACAGAGATCGCTAACTGCTTCCGGTAAAACAGAGCTCTGGAACCCAATCAAATTCTTACTAAAGGAGACACAATTACTAATATGGTTTCTGCATTGTAAATAACATGTGATCAAAGTTAACAAATAAACTTAAGAAGAGACTCCTACCAGTGATTACCTGGAGGTCAAAATCGTGCTCTAGAGAAAGACTATTTACAGGCTCTGCAAGAGAAATAGTTTGAAGCGGCTTTCCACAGTTAAGCCCTAATAGCAACCGGCTAACTTCCTGGGATTAGCAACACAATGTTGAAGTTCATCAAATATTTCCAAAGGTCAAAGCAAACAAATAAAGTACTAGAAGCATGCTAACAGAACAAAAATCTAAATTTAAGTTAACAAATAAACTTAAGAAAATTGTATGAATAAAAAACAATTGTACTTGTTATGCTATGAAATAGTATAATAATTGAAACAAAGATAAAAAAAAAGCTATAGCATGACACATTGGTCAAATAAAAGTCATAGTTAACAAGTACACACCATGATTTTTATTTGTTTTTCAGTTACTTCGTACGCAGGTCTAACAATCTTAGCACTCTATCACATCGTTGACCAATAATTCTTCATGGCCCCATTTAATAATGATTTTGTTAATGGTTTTTCTATTCCTTAAAAACCGAAGCTTATGAAAACTATTTATACCCGTGATCAGTTTGTTTAATTTTTCAACTTTTGAAATCTTAGTCAAATTCTAAAAACAGAGCATATTTTCAGAAAGTACTTTTTCTTTTTGTAGTTTCCAAATTTTGGCTTGGAAGTAAACTAGAAGATAAATAAAAGATGTCAGTAAATAAGTACGAAATTAAATAACCAAAAAAATAAACAGAAATGTCTGTTTGAATTTAATCCGTTAACATCGAAACCAATAGATCGTGTACAAAATTTGGTGCAGAATAGCTAGTCCAGTAGCTGCAAAGGAAAAACACTCGGGCACTGCTGATCATATACGACTACAATTAGTACGTTTCAACAAAACAAGGGCTCCTCAGAAAGAAAAAAAACACACCAATCTCCAACCAAAAACAAAGTAATTACATTAACCACTAAATTTCGGAATCGAAACGTTTAAGCGGCTGATCAAACCTAATAAATCAAAAAACTGGGCCATCTCTCACAAAAAGTAGGAAAAGATTCTCAGATTCACAGAATCTAATCCACCGCCCAACAGTACGGAATCAAACAGAACTCAAAGAAATGAGCAAAAATAATCGATATCCACAAACAGATCATCAACAATTTTTCGATAATCGCTTCATAGAGAAATTCGATTAAAAAAGAGAGAGAAAAAGCGACCTGAAATATCTGAGGCTTGAGATTTGCAGCAAGGAGTCGATGAAGAGAATCGTAACCACAGACGGAGCCATTGTTAATGGCGTCTTTTCCATCGTTGAGCTCTCCATCTGTAGCGTGAGTGTTTGGGGTCTTCTCCATTGTTGTCTCTTCTCCGATCTTGTTGAATTGGAGAAAGATAAAGAGGCGTGATTAAATCCAATATACAACTCGATAATGATTGATTATATGATTTGTCCTTTCTCAGATAAATTAAAGTAAGGCTAATATGCGATTAAGCTGTATCGCTATCACCATACGACACCTCAGATTGCATGTGTGCTGTGCCTGAATTATTGAAAATTCTTCTTCTACGTCCGAGAACACTTATCTTTATTAACCATTTTTTTAAAATTTTTTAAAATTAAGTATATGAATACTATTTCTATTTTTAAATCTATTCATTTGTTATCTATTAATCACTCCTAATTTAAAAAATAAGTCAAATTTTGAGAATTAGAAAAAATACGCTCTCAAAAGTTATTTTTATTTTTCGAATTTGACTAATAATTCAATCATTATATTAAGAAAGGTGGATGAAATAAGCTTAATTTTCAAAATTAAAAATAAAATGGTTATCAAACGAGACCTAAATTATCTAATCATAATTTGTATCTATCAAATGTTTTTATTTTCACTACAATAGTTTGGGCCTTTCCTGACGATGGAAACTGTAGGCAAAAGTCCAGAAAACTACCAGCCAAAATTTTCCCGCAGTCCTTCAGTCGTCGAGACAACTTCGTTGGCAGAACCTTTCCCGACTCATAAAAGTCGTGTCATAGGGAAAAAAAGTTATCTCGACGGATGGAAGATGGGGTTTTTTTGCCGACCCTAAGACAACCGTCAAGATAAGCCTTATCCTGACGATTGTAATTTATAAGGATTAGTTGGGAGATAAACATTATCCTGACGGCGCGAAGACACTATCGGCCTAAACAAATATCTCCCGATGGTGACCCGACAGTTGTAATTTATAAGGACCGTCGAGATATTTGTTTAAGCCGACAGTGTCTTCGTGCTGTCGGGATAATTTTTATCTCTCTACGGTCCTTATAAATTATGACCGTCGAGATAAGGTAGCTTATCCCGATGGCTCATTTTCGCCATCTGGATATAATGGCTATCCCGATGATGCTTCTGTGGGCAAGAGTTACCCATGGACCACATAGATCTGAATGTATAAGTTTGAGAGGCTCTTTGGCACGAAGACCTTTTACAGAAAAAGATCTTTTTGTCATTTTTTCCTCAAGACATGATTCACATGGAGATTAAGAACTATCTTCTAACTTACTTAGATGACCATTTTTAACCAATCTCTCAATCCTATTGAGATTAATGTGACCAAGTATGAGGTGCTAATATAGGTGTTAGGAGAAATTTTCTGTCTTTTATTTTGAGTCTTAGCCATTTTAAACATCTCTATATTTAGAATGACCTCTGCTTCAGTTGGTTTTAATATGTACAAGTTATTTTCGAGTCTTGCAGAACAAATACGAACACCTCTTGAAAAAATAAACACTTCATTAGATTCAAAAAATATTATGTACATATTTTCTAGCCGACAGGAAATAGAGATTAAGTTTCTTTTCATCTTAGGTACATAATATACATTTTTAAGTAAGATGAAAAATTCTCTAAAAAATAACTTGACATCTCCCACTGCATGAGCCGAAATGACTTCTCCCGTTCCCACCTTGAAAGTCATTTCTTGTTCATAATTCAGAATCAATAAGCACTTAAATTACACTTAATTTGAGTTTTAAATATGCTACTCATGAGATTTTCATAAGAGGGTTGGAACAAGACAATATCTTTGTAGTTCTTTTCACGATTTCAATAGAATCTCCACAAGTTTGAGATGGATTCTTCAAATATACCACCAACAAGATTTTCTCCACCATGCTCAAGAAGAAATGTGTGGTGGAAACACTCTAAACAAGCTGAATTGAAGATGAACTTGAGAGAGGGTGTTAGGGTTTTTAGTTTTTGCAGCAACTTGGATAAAAATATTAGAGATCTCCCTAAATTTCATACACGAAGCTTCATTATATAGACTCATTTCGTGCATTAGAACATGGCTGCATGTAGGGCAACTTCTACTTGGTATTGATTGAAGAACTTATGTGGAATTTGGTGATAAAACACCATAAGAGATGTTAGTGGATTTTTCCAATTTTTGGGAAAAATCCACTAACTCAACTCAATTTCAATGAAATTGATTTTTCTTTTTAAATAAAATTATTTTATTTAAATTTTAGTTTTATAATATTTAATTCAAAATTAATTTAAATAAAACTAATTTAATTAATTTAATATCTTAATATTAAATTAATAAAATATCAATTCCACCAATATGATTCAAATTCATATAATCAATAATTCCACTATTTGAATTCTCAATAATTCTCCTCATCATTATAGATCCTGGATAACCCAATCGGTCATGCCAAATTGTAAATATGTATAGATTCATGAACTTCAGGTTTATTGTTGCATATGTTTCAATTACTCGTATATGAGTATAATATAATCTAGAAGATAAAGTAGACAACTCTTCCAATATACGTTTTTTATTTGAGACAGTGGATATGATATATTGATATTCCACATTATTCTTACTAACGGTCTCAACATGATAACCATTGCAACGTATATCATTAAAACTTAGAAAATTTCTCTCTGATTGACTAGATAACAATGCATTGTCAATTGTAAATTTTGTTCCTCCAAAACCTTTGACCAAGTTTGCAGAACCTGATATTGTATTTACTTTTGCTTTCAGTATTGTCAATTTGAAAAAGCATTTTTTATTTGTAAGTATTGTGTGTGTAGTTGCACTGTCTGTCAGACATAGATCTTCTTTGCTCATTTTTTAAATACCCAACATATGAAAATGATCCATGTTTCTTCATTAAAATAAAATAATTACAATAAGAAAAACAACAATTAAAATCTACAAAAGTTACTAAAAAAAAATGAAGATAGATAGAAGAAAACAATAACATTAAGTCGAAATATTATCAAAATCAAAAGAAATACTTGATGTTCCATCAACTGCACCAATCTTCTCTTTAGGAGATTTAAAGAAATCCGCCAAATTCAAATTTGTCTTGTGGAATGGGTCAAATATGTCATTATCCTAGTATACAAAATTTGCTTCCACATTTTTCTCTTTTTCCTTCAGAAAGGCTTGATAGAGGTTAACTAAGTGTTTCTTCCTCTGCCACAGTCACGACCTTGACTGTGACCGCGACCTCGACTGTGACCACGACCTTGACCACAACCTTGACCATGATTATTATTAAAATTCACAGCATTCACTTCAGGGAATGGTGTCGTTCCGGTTGATCAAGATTTATGAATTTTCATCAATAACTCGTTATTTTGTTCAACCATGAGAAGACATGAAATTAATTCAGAATACTGTTTAAAATATTTCTCTCGATATTGCTGTTGTAGGAGCATATTCGAGACATGAAATGTAGAAAATGTTTTTCTAACATATCGACATCAATAATTTTCTCTCCGCATAATAATAATTTCGAACTGATTTTAAATAATGCAGAGTTATTATCACTTACTGATTTGAAATCTTGTAGACTCAAGTGCATCAACTCAAAATGAACTTTAGGAAGAATAACGGTTTTTTGATGATCATACCTCTCTTTTAAATTTTTCTACAAGATACAAAGATCTTTTATTGTAAGATACTTCATTTTCAATTTCTCGTGGAGATGATGACAAAGGAAAATCATAGCTTTTGCTTTGTCCTGACTGGATATCGTATTTCTTCTAGTCTCCCCAAGATTCATAGCATCCAAGTGGATTTCGGCATCAAGTACCCATGAAAAATAATTATTTTCGTTAATATTAAGAGCGACAAATTCTAATTTTGTGAGTTTTTTATGGAAGCACTATCATAAAATATTGTAGTTATGTTAGAAATTCAATAGATATTGAATATGCAAAATAACATTAAATTTATTAATTATATCGAAAAGGGAAAAATCGACATACCTTTAGAACCTACCTTTAGCGGGAAAAACGACGGGAGCTCGTGTTGATAACATATTGTGAATTTGAGGAGCAAAACGGGAACACAGATATAGAGAAAATATAATATAATAATATATTTATATAATAATATTAAATATATAAAATATAATATAACATAAAATAACTAAAATTATAAAATTCGATAATATGAAAATAGTAGAATTTTGAAGTAGAATTCTCATCGATGTATGCGTGATTTTAAGATCCATAAAATAACACTATTTATAGGCAAAATGACAAGTACGATGTGAACTTACATGGACAACATGAAGGTGACACATGGCTTTTGGGACACTAAGCAATGAACATCTATTTATTATTATAATATTCATAATAAATTGAAGTTTAATTTAGTTCTTTTAATGATGGTTATATGTTTCTTAAATTTACTAAAACATTTTACTGATATTAATATGTTGAATATCCCATTTTTTTCCTTCGTTCGAACTTCTCACTCACGTTGTGGTTAAACTCAAAAGCAGAAAAATAATAAATCTTGGGAAATTGCATCAGGTAGCTTTTTTTTACCTATACCTTAGCATCCATATCATGCTTTTTTCTTTTTAATTGCAAATATGGTAAAAGTATATAAAAGAATATAAAGCAATATTCAGATTGCTTTTTTTAAGGGACTTTTTTTCCTTTATTCCAAAGTTACCCTCACACAAATCTTAATCGTATGATATTTTCTCCTCCCACGTTTTCCTTTCTTCTTCATGATTGAACTTTCTGCAACGACCCATTAAAAATTGCAGTTCCCTTTTTCAGATGTCACATTCAACTTTCTCTCGTGTTTTCAAATTTCTCCGCCGTTCTGTGAAGGTTTTTTCCAAAATCAGAAATTCGAATTTGTGGATGATTTCTACACCTAAAAATTACACTCAATTGGTTTCGTTTACAATTTGATTTCAAATTTCTGAGGTTTGTTTTCGAATTTCTTAGGTTTATATTACGTTTTGATTTCGACTCTCAGAGTTTTGATTTCTAATTACTCAACCGATCTGTAGAGATTTTTTTTTCAAACAAACTTGAGAAATTCGAATTTGTGGATGATATGTTTTCGAAACAAACGTGAGATATTCAAATTTGTGTATGTTTGTTGCCGAATTTCTCAGTAACTCAAATTTGTAGATTCTTTATTCTCTTATTTTTATCTATATCGATCACTATTCTATTAGTTGCTATTCTTTTTTGTGGAATTCTCAAGTTCGTTCGATAAACTCTAACCTTAATTTGATTAATTCTTAGTCATTTTTGTTTTATAAGTCCGTTTTAGTTTTTTTAAATAGTTTTTTATGATTTCTTGAAACATCGGAAATTTATTCTGTCTTCTTTGTTTGTGATGTTTTTTTTCACAAACAGAGAAAGAATAATACTATATCTTACTCTATGATTGTCATATGATTGTCATATGATTTCTATCTGTGATACATAGTTTATGTTATTTATCTGATTGGTATCTCATTTGCATCTGATTTCTATCTTATTTCTATTTTCTAGTTAGTAGTTAGTGATTTCTATTTGGTTGTCATGTGATGACTATATTTTATATTATTTACTAATATATAAACGTAAGTTATATCATTATGTTCGTTATTTGATTTCTATTTGGTTTCCATGTGATTACTTTCTGATGGCAATCAAATAATACAATGAGATGATATCTTATTTCTCTCATATTACCATTTTGAGATATATCTTATTTTATTTATTTTTTATATTTTTGCAGCATTTTATAGTTATGGCTAAACTTTCAATAGTCGTTTTCCATAGTTGTCAATGGGATGATCGACAATGTTATGTAGGTTACAAAACTATTGGTGTTTTAGTTGAAAAAACGATTCTTTTTTAGGCTTTTGTTAATTTCATATGGAAGAAACTTCAATTTCATTCATCTATTGAACTTTCAGTTTTATTGAATTTAGGTAGTATTGGAGTTTAACATGTTGTTAAGATTCTTGAAGATAAAGATGTATGTTAGTTTTTTTTACTGTGGTTAAGGATGAATTTACAAAATATCTTTTAGTTGCTCATGTTGTTAATACACTTTTAAAGGTTCCAGTTGTTTCTCCTTCTTTTGTAATTGAGGTTGATTTTGATGGTGAAATAGAAGTTTTTAGAGATCTTCATATTAACAATTATTGTCTTTGAAGAAGAAAGACTTGTTTGCTAGTAAGGAAATTTTGTTGAAGTCATCTCACTTTCATAATTGTAAAGAATAATTTTGAGTTTAGAACTTTGAGGTCAAATTCAAAATCTATTGAGTTGGAATGTACTCAAGATGGTTGCCAGGGATTTGTTAGAGCATCACGTTATAAAAGTAGTAAATTGTGGATGATTCAAAAGTATATTAGTGAACATAATTGCTTTTTGCTGGTTCGTGCTTCTCACAGGCAGACATCTTCACAATTTATTAGTCATTGTATGGTTGAAAATTTTATATATAGCTATGATCATTCAACACTAGAAGATATAATGCATCATATGCGAATGAATTATGGGGGTGTTGTTAGTTATTATAAAGCTTGGAGGGCCAAAGAATCCATTATGAAGATATTGAAAGGAGATGTCGGTGATTCTTATGCCTTGGTTTCCCAAGTTCTTTTTGAAGTTAAAAGAAATGAATCTAGGTTTATTTTCATTATCATTTATTTTGGTACGTTATTGATCAATTTTATAGTAATCCGTTAGTAATCAGTTGACTGATATACCTATTAATTAGTATATCAATGAACAACTTGTACATGCACCTATATACTATGTTCTTTATTTCTTCTCCTTTTTTTTTTTTTGGTAGGGTCATTTATTGAATATGAATTAGATTCAAATGGTCATTTTAAATATTTCTTCTTGGCCATGGGGCCATCAATTGAAGGATGGACATATTGTAGACCATATATTTCTATTGATGGAACATTTTTAAAGTATAAATTTTTTGGAATGTTATTGATTGCCTCAACAATGGACGATAATAGTAATATTTTTTCTCTTGCTTTCAGTATAGTAGATTTAGAAAACGATGCCTCTTGGACGTGGTTTTTTTAGAAGCTAAAAGTTTGTTTCAGAGATTGGAAGGGATTAGTTATTGTTTTCGATAGGCATATAAGAATTTCGAAAGCTGTTCTAAATGTGTTTCCATTAACTCAGTATTGTGTTTGCATGGAACATCTCTTAAGCTTTCATTCAAATATTCTATAATAGAAAAAGTATTCCACGAGTGTGCAAAATCATATACAATAGATGATTTTAGATGATTTTGAGTTGTATATGAGATGGATGGAGTCAATATACCCATCTATTAGAGAGCATCTTAGAAATGTTAGGTTTGAGAGATGGGCCCATGTCTACTCTAAGCAAAGAAGATATCAAATGATGACAACTAATATTTTCGAGAGTTTGAATTCAGTGTTGAAAAATGATAGGAATTTACCTGTCGCTTCACTTTTTTATGCAATCCAAGAGTTACTTCAACAGTGGTTTTATGATAGAAGTAAATCAGCATCCTCTTTGAAGAGTATTTGGACTAGTTGGGTTGAAGGAGTGATGAGAAATCTAGCTAATGAATCATGGAGTTTCACCGTAAGTAAATGCTATTTGATTTCTATTTGGTTACTACATTGCTATGTTATACTGATTGCCATTAGGTTGCTATGTGATTTCTATTTGATTGCTACATCGTTATCTTATAATGATTATTGTCAGATTGTTATCGCATTGTCATATTATATTGATTGTATTAAACTTATGAATTAGTTTATGAGTTATTTTTTTAATGCCATGCTTATATTACTTATTTTGATTTTATAATTCTTTAAGGTTAATCCTATTGGTGATTTTGATTATCAAGTACTTGATGGAGGTAAAACTTTTTGTTAAAGTTGAATTGTAACAGTTGCACTTGTCATGTTTGGGATTTGGAAGAAATACTTGCAGTTATGCTCTTGTTGTTATTCGTACCTTTGATTTAAATCTTTATTCTTTTGTCAAAGTATTATTTTGCTAGCACATTGACATCAACTTATAATGGTGTTATTTGCCCTGTTGGTAACCATAATGAATGGAGTATTGTAGCGATGAATGACACTATATTACCTCCAATTATTAAACGTCTAACAAGAAGACCCCAAAAGCAAAGGAATTAGTGAATTGGGAAAATGCAAGAAGTTGTTGGAGTTGATGCCCTAAATCTTATGGGTCATGTAGTTTGTAATTATATTGTACAAAAAATTTTATTTATTTAATAAAATATGGGATATTTTATTCGAAATTTAGTAATTTTAACCCATAAACTGATAAACTAATTGAAGGATCTCTTAACAAAGAGCATCCATGAACGCATTTGGATCTTTCTGATTTTCGTGACCAAAATACAACAAATACATTCTAACATATAGTTATGCAAACAAAAAGTAATTAACGACATGCTTTTAACAATAAAAATACAAAGGGAAAGAGTTCTCATATCAGTTGAAGACCCTCTTCAAGTTTGGAACTCTGACGCAGCGGAAAAACCTCCACTTGTACTCTATCGCCCAGCAAACGCGTCGTCTGCAGCAGCACGATCAATCATGAACAAGTGAATGTAGCGGGGACGACACCACCAACAAGAGCCTTTGGTATTGTTGGAGTGAGAACCTAAAGTATGGTCTTTGGTGAGTTTGGTAGAGGTAGGAGGAAGAACAAATCGTGTAAACGATAAGTAAGTGGGAGAGAAAAGAAAGCTATCGTATAGCTAAATGCTTGTTGATAACGGGCAGAAATGCACGTTATCATAGTGCTAAGTTCTTAAACAATGCTGGCTTGCATTGATAAAACATGTTAAATTGCATCCAAAAAGCATCAAATTCATAATATTACGGTCGCATGCGTTCATCGTATAGAAACAGTTGATTTTTGTATTTTTATGCAGAAAATGCGTTGACGCAAGGCGAAAATTGCGATCATAGGAAATCATTGGTCGAGCACATCATTACCGCAAGGCTTTGCAGTGATTGTGTTCGTAAACATTTGCTCAAGAAGGATTGCCGCAACTTGATCGGCGCAACATGGTGGGCGCATCTGGGTGAAAGGCATAATTAATCACGATAGGACAGAAAGCTGTTGACTGTCGAATCTGAATTAAGTTGACAGCCGCTAACGATAACAAGTACATTCAGCTTTTCGGTGACAAATATTCGACGCATCAGTCAGGAATTAAAGCCATCCCATCTGTGTAATCATGAGAGAGAAGCCGCCTTTCACCCTGAAAGTTCTATAAATACCAAAGGCATCCTTCAGAAAAGGGGTTCAGTTGTTTTACGAGTTCACAGTTCTGTTGATAGTTTAGCCTTGTTCTTAGATTTTCTTTCATTTAAGGCGGATGCAAGAGAAGAAGATTGTGCCGACAGATCATTTCGGTAAGCTTGGGAGAGCGCCAGAAGCTTCAAGGACAAAGAGAGGGCCGATGCCTGCAGAAGCAGAAATATCTTTTGAACCGAATAGAGATTTACAATGTAAAAGCCTCAGTCAACAAGGAATTGCTACCAAACTCTCTACCTTTATCTTCCATAGTTATTTTGTACTCAACTCATTTATAAAAATGGAATTTACTTCTCCATATCTATTCACTCTTTGTTATTTATGCATGAGTAGCTAAATCTGTTGAATGGGTTGAGAAGCATTTAGCTAGCACAACTGGGAATCTTCATTCTATGCGATTATCTTGTATTATGTATGCTTCATTCGTCCATTAGAGATACTCGGGAGGGTAGTCTAAGAACAGGATCTAGACTTGGGAAAGTCAGGTTAGAATTTAGACTCGGAAGAGTCAGATTAGAATGCATAATCAAGAGATAGGAGCTTAGGAATAAGCACTGTTTGCCATTAATGCATCGGATACATCCTAGAGATAGGATATGATTGTGTGCGATCATCTTGCCTTTATGCATCTTGCATCATCGCATAGGACAAGAGTATAGACTTAGGAATAAGCTCTATGGACACTTTTGCATTAAACACATGTGTCCTAGACTTAGGAGCATCGCATTTGCATTGGAAAATGACTTGCTGTGCATGGTTGTAGCATGATCGCATAGTTTGACGCATTCCCAAGTAACGCTAGCTAAAGACCTTCTCAACCTGTTCATCTGCATACTCAGTGCATCTATCACGCAATCCGACTTTTCTCAAATCCACCGCATTTTTTTATTTTTCATTACCGCAATCAACAACAACCAACAATTAATTGAGTTACTGGTTACCGTAAAATTTTCTAAAAATTACCATCGCAACCTGTTTTCCCAAGTCCCTGAGTTTGACCCTGGACTTACTAGGAAACTCAATGGAGTTTATACTTGGATTCCGCTGAGGAAACTTGAGTGCTCAACGTAATTTCACCATTGCATTTCATCCACATTTCTACATCATAAAATAACACATCAAGTTTTTGGTGCCGTTGCTGTGGACTTCGGCAAAATAGTGTGCTAACGGTAATTTTTTTGATTTCTTTACAGACTCTCAATCTCTGGCGAATTATGACCCAGAGATTAAGAGAACGTTTAGACGAAGATTAAGAGACCACCAACAACAACAATCAGATAAAGAAGAAATGGCGGAGCAGCTTGGAAACAGAGCACCAAACGAAAACAATGTCATGGCGAATCCAATCCTTCTGGCTAACGATCGCAATATGCCCATTAGGGAATATGCATCGCCAAACCTCTATGATTTATCTCCAGGAATCATGAGGCCTGCCCTTGATGGAAGCAGATTCGAAATGAAACCGATGATGTTGTAGATGATCCAGACTGCAGGACAATTCGGATGCCAGCGTGGCGAGGACCCGCACGCCCACCTCCGTAGCTTTATCGAAATCTGCAATACTTTTATGTTCCTAAACATCTCTGCCAAAGAAGTTCAACTAACTTTGTTCCCATTTTCTCTTTGTGATCAGGTAAGAAAATGGGCGTATTCCCTAGAGTCGGGAGAGATCACTTCATGGGAACAGGTCGTAGAGAAGTTCATGAAGAAATATTTTCCACCTACTGAGAATGCTAGACGAAGGAAACTCATAACAAATTTTGAACAAGACATGGACGAATCGCTCAGCGATGCTTGGGCGAGGTGTAGGAGGTTTGTCCAGGACTGTCCACACAATGGTTTGCCAGACTGCCTTTAGATGGAAATCTTTTATCATGGTTTGAATCCCGCTTTGCAGACCGCTGCCATTGCGGCAGCCGCTGGTGGTCTACTTGATAAAATGTATGACGAGGCTAAGAATATCTTGGATCGCATCTCTAAAAACCATGAGGATTGAAGAGAGAGTGATCAGAGACTGAGAATCAAGGATAACGACGCAAGTAATGGTGCTATTACTTCACTACATAATCAGATGACTGCAATGATGAACTTAATTCAGGGAATTGCGATCAGCATACTAACACCGCAAAATGGGCAAATCAACGCAACTAGTCAAAACACCGCAAGGTGTGCGACTTGCGGTGATGGGCAAGCAATGGAAGAATGTCCACAGAATCCACAGTCTATTTGCTTTTTGAAAAATAATCTCTTTTCGAATACCTACAACCCCGAGTGGAGAAACTATCTCAATTTTACATGGAAGAATCAGCAACAGAATTTCCAACCCGTGGCGCAGAAAGAAGGGCCACCAAGATTCTTCCCCCTCAATAACAATTAAACAAGTAATCAAGCCAGTAGTTCACAACTGCCATAATCTTCTTCCCTGGAAAGCCTATTGAAGCAATATATAGAGACAAACTAAATGGTGCTTCAAAGTCAGGCTACGTCCATTCGCAATCTAGAATTACAGATGGGCCAGATGGCAAGTGAGCTAAAGAACAGACCGCAAGGGGCTCTTCCGAGTTCAACAGAACTCCCATGCAACTCGGGGGGATCAGGTAAAGAGAAACGTCAGGTTATGACATTGCGAAGTGGAAAAACTATGGAGGGAGAAAGAAAGGAGTCGAGCCGAACTACTCCCATTGCGGCGGAACCTGAAATTGCAGTGACGTAAGAAGAGGAAGGAGAAAAAGAAGCAATAGGACCAGAAGTTGCGTCGACCTCAAAGCCAATAGAGAAGGAGACCGTGAGAGTGCATTACCACCTTTCCTACAGAGACTTAGAAAGAAAAAGAATAAAGAGGTACAGTACTAACGCTTTCTGTCTATGTTAAAACAATTACATATTAATATTCCATTTAGTGAAGTGATTGAGGAAATGCCTGCCTACGCAAAGTTTTTGAAGGATATGGTAACCAAGAAGAGGGGAGCTGGTAAGTTTGCCACTGTGGCTTTAACGAAAGTTCAAAATCAATCATTCCACCGAAGATGAGCGATCCTAGGGGCTTTACTATACCTTGCTCCGTAGGAGGACTGTACATCCGACAAGCCTTGTGTGACCTTGGAGCTAGAATTAATTTGATGCCTCTGTCGATTTTTAAGCAGCTAAATGTAGGGCAACTTGTGCCCACAACCGTGACTCTCTAACTGGCCGATAGATCTTTGGTGCATCCAAAGGGAAAGGTGAAGGACGTGCTAATCACCATTGACAAATTTATCCTACCAGCCGACTTCATCATATTGGATTACGAGGCCGACGAAGATATGCCCATCATCTTGGGGCGACCATTTTTATCAACAGGTCGTGCCCAGATTGATGTGCATAAAGGGGAGATCACTTTGAGCATCAATGGACAGAAGCTCAAGTTCAACATAATCCGTGCCATGAAGTTTCATGATAAAGAAGACCTGAATAACTCAGACGACGACCAGAATTTGATTGCAGAAGAGAAGTTTGACGAAGAGAATGAAGAAGAAGATGCAAGCTCATCCATTACTGCCTGTAATGCGATCATAACAAAAACAAGCAAGGAAGAAGAGATGATCGCAAACTGAGAAGAAGAGCCAACAAAAAAAGAAGAAAGAAAAACAAAGTAACCGTCCCTAGTAGAACCACCAACATTGGAATTAAAGACCCTGCCAAATCATTTAAAGTACACGTTTTTGGGGCAGAACAAGAAGCTGCCAGTAATTATTTCCTCCAAACTCAATGAAGACTAGGAGAATGCGTTGATGAGCATTCTGAAGAAACATCTGTGAGCAATTGGCTGGACGCTCGCCGACATTCGAGGAATCAGCCCAACGTACTGTATGTACCGCATTCGTCTTGAAGAGGACCACAAGGCAACAATCGAACATCAATGCAGACTCAACCCTACGATGAAAAAGGTCATTAAAAAGAAGATCATTAAATGGTTAGATGCATGCATTATTTATCCTATAGCAGATAGCACGTGGGTCAGCCCCGTGCAGTGTGTGCCGAAAAAGGGTGGCATGACGGTAGTCCCGAACGAAAACAATGAACTAATACTGCAAAGAACCTTCACTGGGTGGCGTATTTGCATGGACTACCGTAGGCTAAATACGACCACAAAGAAAGATCATTTCCCTTTACCGTTCATTGATCAAATGCTAGACCGTCTAGCTAGAAATGACTTTTACTACTTTCTGGATGGTTATGCCGGGTATAACCAGATTATGATAGCTTCAGAAGACCAAGACAAGACCACATTCACCTGCCCATATGAGACCTTTGCTTTTTGTCGCATGCCGTTTGGCCTCTGCAATGAGCCAAGCACGTTCCAAAGGTGCATGATGGCCATCTTTTCAGACTATCTTGAGGACTCTATTGAAATCTTTATGGACGACTTCTCTATTTATGGGAACATCTATGAAGTTTGTCTAGCCAACGAAGATACTTAAGAGATGCGAAGAGACGAATCTGGTGCTCAATTTGGAAAAATGCCATTTTATGATAAAGGAGGGCATAGTGTTAGGGCACAAGGTTTCCCGGAATGAGTTGGAGGTGGATATTGAAAAACTTCCACCTCTAATAAGCGTGAAGGCTGTACAAAGTTTCTTGTGGCACGCTGGATTCTACAGACGCTTTGTCAGAGACTTTTTAAAAATAGCACGACCACTGAGTGCGTTGTTAGAGGCTGATAGAAAATTTGATTTTGACGATAATTGCCTCAACGCATTTAGAGTTTTAAAGAATGCACTGATTACCGCACCCGTGTTAATTGCACCTGATTGGACACTGTCTTTTGAAATAATGTGCGATGCAAGTGAGTATGCGATGGGAGCAACTTTAGCACAAAAGAGAGAAACAATTTTACATCCCATCGCATATGAGAGTAAGACATTAAATCCTGCTCAGACCAATTATATCGCCACAGAAAAAGAGCTTCTGGCGGTAATTTTTGTGTTGGAAAAATTTCGAGCATAACTGCTGGGGATGAAGGTACTCATCCATACTAATCACTCGTTGATAAAGAACTTAATGACAAAGAAGGACGCAAAGCCGAGCTTGATCAGATGGGTTCTCCTCCTTCAAGAATTTGACATAGAAATAATTAATCGAAAGGGGACGGAGAATCAAGTTGCAGATCACTTGTTCAGATTGGAAAATCCTGAGATTGACCGCAATGAGTTAGAGGTTAGTGCGGTGTTCCCGGATGAGCAGCTGTTCCATATTGAAGAATTGCCTTGGTATGCGGACATAGTCAACTATTTGGTTTGCGGACAATTTCCGGATGATTATACCTACCACCAACAGAGGAAACTCAAGCATGAATGCCGATATTATTATTGGGATGAGCCGAATCTGTACAAAAGGGGGGCAGACTAAATCCTACGACTATGCATACCAAATTCTGCTCAACAACACATTTTATCGCAATGTCACAACTCACCATATGGTGGGCACTTTGGAGGACAACACATCGCAACCAAGGTTTTACAGAGTGGATTCTTTTGGCCTACATTGTTTTAGGATGCAGCTGATTATGCCAGGAAGTGTGATCGGTGCCAACGCACAGGTAACATTTCATGGAAACATGCAATGCCGATAAACATCCTCTTGGAGCTTGAGTTGTTCGACGTGTGGGGTATTGATTTCATAGGACCATTCCATCCCTCGAATGATAAACATTATATTTTATTAGCCATCGACTATGTATCCAAGTGGGTAGAGGCAGTGGCGTGTGCTGCAAGTGATGCAGCGGTGGTCTTAATTCCTGAAGAAAAACATTTTCACTCGTTTTGGCACCCCACGTGCCATAATAAGTGATGAGGGGTCTCACTTTGTCAATCATACTGTCAAGGAGCTGCTGCACAAATATAACATTCTCCACAAAGTGGCCACCGCATACCATCCGTAGACGAATGGTTAGGCTGAGGTGTCCAATCGAGAGATTAAACAGATACTTGAGAAGGTGGTAAGGCCTTCGCGAAATGATTGGGCAGCGAAGCTCAATGATGCGTTGTGGGCATATCGGGTTGCATTTAAAACACCCATAGGTATGTCCCCATATGCATTGGTATTTGGTAAGGCATGTCATTTGCCTCTGGAGTTCGAATATAAGCTCTGTGGTTGGTAAAGAAGCTGAACTTTGATTTGAAGAAAGCAGAAGAAGCATGAAAAATGCAACTGGTCGAGCTAGAAGAATGGAGGATTAACGCATATGAGAATGCAAAGATTTACAAGGAGCGCACCAAGAGCTGACACGACAAACACATATGCGGTAAGAACTTCCAAGTCGGGCAGAGGTCTTATTCAACTCACGACTACGGCTTTTCACTGGAAAATTAAAATCGCGCTGGTCCGGACCCTTCATCATTAAAGAAATATTCCAACATGGTGCGGTGGAGATGATTACTGAGGACGGAAGCCGTACGTTTAAGGCTAATGGACAGTGACTTAAGGCATATTGCGGGGCTGGTTTTCAGCCAGAAAAGACGTATGTGGATTTGGAAAACCTGAAATAGAGAAAAATGGAATGGCCCCTGCGCTGGCAAGCAACATCATCTGAGGCACAAGTCTTCTAGAGTATCCTTTGTTTGGTTCTTGAACTCTAATTTCTTCAACACCTTAATCATCATTTATCTATCTTCATTTTACTTATTTACTTCTCTAAAAAAAAATGGAGATTGCGGTAAAAGAATTTTGTTTTGTTTAAAATTATTTGACCCTCTCACTATTTTTAGTGCAACGATCGAGGCACATGATTTCAGAGATGTTACACGAAGAAGCAGCTTACCTTATTCCATCATCGCAATCCAAAGAAGAGAGATTGCCGCAAAGAAGGATGCATCTATACACAATGCGAGTGATAGCGCAAATTTGGGAGTTGTATTCTTCCTTCACTTTATTTCAAATTTTGCACTATCACATCGCATTTTAGTTTTAAAAGTTTTATCACTACATTCTCTTTGATTACC
Source organism: Benincasa hispida (assembly GCF_027475165.1). Taxonomy (NCBI): domain Eukaryota; kingdom Viridiplantae; phylum Streptophyta; class Magnoliopsida; order Cucurbitales; family Cucurbitaceae; genus Benincasa; species Benincasa hispida. The sequence continues at coordinate 36,335,077 of NC_143482.1, forward strand.
GAAATCATTTAATATGGATAAATTTAGTAAGTTACAGCATGCTGTCTCTTTGCCAATTATGATTTCAATGATGAAAAATATGCTTCTATTCCTTTCATATATACTAGAGTCAACTTAACTTTAAGATAGTCACCTCATGAAATATTTCTAGCAGTTAGGGGTTTGCTAGCTTTCTTTCAAACTCTCTTTACGAAGCTTTCTAAGAACATCGCATGACTTATTTCAATTTTTTGGCAATGAGGACATTGCCACATTTTAAATTTGGGGGTGAGGTATTTATTTTTGACCTTGCTATTTTGAAATTTTTTTTTTAGAATAAAAACTCCACAGTTAAGTTATGAAGGGCACTTACCCATAGTTGAATGTCTGCATGACACATGTGGGGGCAAGCCAAAACGAAAGTAAGTCACCAGAATCAACACATAAATAAATGATTGCAACTCCGCTGCCAAGTAGGTATGAGTTTAGTCTAAGGAAGAGCGCATTGCTCATAGTTGAATGTCCGCACGACAAACGTGGAGATAGGACAAAACAAAGGCAAGACACTTGCATCAACGTAAGACCAGAAAAAAAATATAACAATGTCAAAAAATATGCAAGGATAAAATCATTTAATACCTCGGTGAAAAAATTTTCTTTTTGAAATAAATCATGTGATGTCCAGGAAGTTAGTAAAGTCTTTTTGAAGGTTAAGCTTGCGGTCCCTAGGTTTTAGAAATATTTTAAGAGGAGACTTGAACAAGACTTAAGGAATTTTGGTATATAGGATGTGAACGAAATATCCTTGAGAAATCTAGGAAAAGAACATTGCGGTCGACATGCTAAAGGAAATCTTACATGCATTGTTTAAATTTGGGGGTGTGATAACGGGTAAAAATGCACGTTATCATAGTGCTAAGTTCTTAAACAATGCTGGCTTGCGTTGATAAAACATGTTAAATTGCATTCAAAAAGCATCAAATTCATAATATTGCGGTCGCATGCGTTCATCGCATAGAAACAGTTGATTTTTGTATTTTTATGCAGAAAATGTGTTGACACAAGGCGGAAATTGCGATCATAAGAAATCATTGGTCGAGCGCAGCATTACCACAAGGCTTTGCAGTGATTTTGTTTGCAAACATTTGCTCAAGAAGGATTGCTACAACTTGGTCGGCGTAACATGGTGAGCGCATCTGGGTGAAAGGCATAATTAATCACGATGGGACAGAAAGCTGATGACAGTCGAATCTGAATTAAGTTGACAGCCGCTAACGATAACAAGAACATTCAGCTTTTCGGTGACAAATATTCGACGCATCAGTCAGGAATTAAAGTCATCCCATCTGTGAAATCATGAGAGAGAAGCTACCTTTCACCCTGAAAGTTCTATAAATACCAAATCCTTCAGAAAAGGGGTTCAATTGTTTTACGAGTTCACAGTTCTGTTGATAGTTTAGCCTTGTTCTTAGATTTTCTTTCATCTTAAGGCGGACGCGAGAGAAGGAGGTTGTGCCGACAGATCGTTCTGGTAAGCTTGGGAGAGCGTCAGAAGCTTCAAGGATAGAGAGAGGGCCGACGCCTACGGAAGCAGTTATATCTTTTGAACCGAATAGAGATTTAAATGTAAAAGCCTCGGTCAGCAAGGAATTGCTACCAGGCTGTCTACCTTTATCTTCCATAGTTATTTTGTACTCAACTCATTTATAAAAATGGAATTTACTTCTCTATATCTATTCACTCTCTGTTATTTACACATGAATAGCTAAATCTGTTGAATGGGTTGAGAAGCATTTAGCTAGCACAACTGGGAATCTCCATTCTATGCGATTATCTTGTATTATGTATGCTTCATTCGTCCATTAGAGATACTCGGTAGGGTAGTCTAATGACAGGATCTAGGCTTGGGAAAGTCAGGTTAGAATCTAGGCTCGGAAGAGTCAGATTAGAACGGATAATCAAGAGATAAGAGCTTAGGAATAAGCACTGTTTGCTATTAACGTATCGTATACATCCTAGAGATAGGATATGATTATGTGCGGTCATCTTGCCTTTATGCATCTTGCATCATCGCATAAGACAAGAGTAGAGACTTAGGAATAAGCTCTATGGACACTTTTACATTAAACACATGCGTCCTAGACTTAGGAGCATTGTATTTGCATTGGAAAATGACTTGCTGTGCATGGTTGTAGCATGATCGCATAGTTTGACGCATTCCCAAGTAATGCCAGCTAAAGACCTTCTTAACCTGTTCATCCACATACTCAGTGCATCTATCACGGAATCCGACTTTTCTCAAATCCACCGCATTTTTTTTTATTTTTCATTACCGCAATCAACAACAACCAACAATTAATTGAGTTACCGGTTACCGCAAAGTTTTCTAAAAATTACCATCGCAACCTATTTTCACAAGTCCCTGAGTTTGACCCTGGACTTACCAGGAAACCAGTGGAGTTTACACTTGGATTTCGCTGAGGAAACTTGAGTGCTCAATGCAATTTCACCATCGCATTTCATCCACATTCATATCATAAAATAACGCATCACTTATTGTTTAGAAGATGCTACACGATCGTATAGGTTATATTAAGCGATCGTTTAGTAAAAGGTGGACGATCGTTTAGAAAAACACGACACACTATGTGATCGTTTAGGAAAGCTAAACGATCGTTTAAGGACTAGCGTGTGATCGTTGAGGCGCAAGGTGTGCGATCGTTTAGGCGCTGAACGACTATCATATAGGCTCTCGACTATGCGGTCGTTTATGTTTCCACACTGATGCCAATTTTTTCCAAACCTTTGTAAAATGAAAATAATTTTCATTTTGAATTACCATAACCGAAGCGGTTGCTCCCACTAACGCACGTCCGCGAGAAATTTTAAGTCAATTATCATATAATTAACCAATTAGATTATTAATAAATATAATCATATTATATTCTTATCCTATAGTTTGATATCACATATCTACTATAATAATTTCTCCTCTACTTGATATAAATCATATTTATATCTAATTTCCTCTAAAATAATGTATCTCATACATTTAGTCAATTATATCATATATAATTAACAGTCAAATCATATCATATATAATTGAACTTTCTTTTGTCAATTTGAATATTTCAAATTAACCCAAATACTGATTCTCGACTTTATCCAACCTACCCAGGGGATCTAACGGACCTGTGGCTCGAAGCTCCAATGGTTCAAGAATAGCTGACTAAACTCTTTAGTCACAAGATCCACCATCCGTTAACTGTTAGGCATTCCACTAAAGACCAGCAGCTGAACTCTTCTTACCACAGATATATTTCTGTGTCCATCGGATATAACCAATCATGAGTACGATGACCCTTCATAGATGCTCGGAAGTACAACTGGGCCAATTTACCATTTTGCCCTTGTAGTTACATCTCACTCCTTAAGTATCATTGATTTCTCTAATGAACAATACAACATAGTCTAACTAATGTGGGAACACCTCTCGGGCTGAGAGAAGGAGTGTGGCGCCACATTGTTCAAGCCCTAGAATCAGCCCTTAAGGGATCTATTTACTTGCCCTACCTCGGGGAAGGAGTGAATTCCATCTTGTGTAGCTGAGTTCCCAGCTTCTAAATCAGATGAATTCCCAAAATGGTAGGTTTGAATTGGCGACCTGGCCACTCGCACCCATACAAATCGAAGACCGCCCTCAATGGCGGGAGTTCCCAACTCACTCAGGATTGAGGTCATGTTACCTATGGTCATCCTAGTGAAGTGAAGTCTCTGTCATGAACGGGGTTATATAACAAGATGTTAACACTTCGTGGTCAAGTCTTATACAAACTCTTTGTATAGGTCGCTCCCACTCGCATGTCCTCTACTCGCATGTCCCCTACATGAATGATCAGGATCAGACCATTTGTGACAAGTCACAACACTTGTAACCATTCCACAAAGTGGGCCGCATTCGTATCATTACCAGGATAAGGTTTCCCTCCTATATTCATATACTACAGACCATTTTGGTTATCTCTCAAGACATGATCCACTTGTATGTTACCACATACATGCTTGAGTTATATATTTATTGGTTTGTGGTAAAACAAATAAAACATGTAACTGAGCAAAATACAAGATGTGAAGTAAAATATCATATATTATACAACACAAGCGTTCGTACAAACTGTTTACATACTACAGGACACGAGACTTTAGGGCATCAATCGCAACACTAACATCTAAGGTAAACATGTATGTAGAGACATACAGGTGGATCATGTTTAAGTGATAACCTAAATAGTCAATAATAGATGGGTAAGGTTGGGTATCTTATCCTGGTGACACTACGAATACGACTCACTTTATAGATGTAACAATTATTGTAAAGTACTACAAATGATTTGATCCTGATCATTCATGTAGAGACATGCGAGCGAGGGTATTCTATACAAAGGAGTTTGTATAAGATCAGACCACAAAATGAATAGTCTCATTATATAACATTGTTAATAATTGAGACTTACATTTCACCAGGATGACCATAGGTGACATGACCTGAATTCTGAGTGAGTTGTGAACTCTTACCTATGAAGGCGGTCTTAAAAGAACTAGTGAAGTCCTTGAGTGGAAGCGGAAATCGGACCTCAATCCCAATTTTACAGAATCATGAGTTTTACATAATCATTATGCAACGAAAGAAAAAATTTACAACATGCTAAATGGAAATTGAGAAAAGAGAGATAAGAACTCACCCTTGAAAATCCGATCTTCATGTATTTCCTTTTTTCTGGAATCGATCAAACAACGAACAATCCAAAATGGCCATGGACTTGAAACCCTAATTTGGACACCACCAATTAGAGCCTCATGTACTTTCTATTGGAATGAGAATCACTGGAGTTTATGGGCCTTGTGATTTTGGAAGAGAGAGATAGAGTTATGTGAGGAAGAGAGGAAAGAACTGAGAACTTTTCTAAAAATAAAAAATTATGTATATTTCTCTATCAGAAACTCCAGAGAGAAGAAGAAAGTGTTAACCAACCACCCGGCACTCCATCCCTCTTATACGTTGTAAAGAGAAAAAGGGGGAGGTCCCTCCCAAAAATATTTTTCAAAATTCAAATTAATAATAAAAAATAATTTTAATCAAATATTAATATATATTTATATGATAACCACTTTTTATATAATATATATTAAACTATATGTTATATCAAATATAACCTATAACCTATAGTTTAATATTATATCAAATACAATATAATCTATAGTTTTAATTCTCTCATTAATCCACAGTGTTTAATATAAATCACATTTATACAAAATTTAATTATATGAATTCAATTCACACAATTAATATTTGAATCATATTCAAATATTTATTTCATCCTAAATAAACTTTATATAATAATGTGTCATATACATTATAACAATTATACCATATATAATTGAATTAAATTAATTATATTACATATAATTAATTCTCTCAATTAATTTGAACAATTCAAATTAATCCAAAATTGATTCTCATTTAATCCTTGTTGAGCTATAGGGGGGACCTCATGAAATCTGTAGCTTGAAGCTCCAATGGTACTTGAATAATTAATTAAACTCCTTTAATTTTATAAGTTTAATTAATTATTCGACACCCATTATGAAGGATCCCAAATTGAAGGGAACCTTGAGCGGAAGCAAGATCGTCCCAATTCCCATTTTTCATTGAATATGAGTTTTTACAGTAAATAAAGAATAAGATATGCATTTATATAAATTACATCATGCTTTAGCAAAAGAAAAACTTAGGGTTTCAGAAAACCATACCTTTGAAGACTTTCTTCAAGAATCCCTTGAATGGAATACGAACACTACCACAATGGTTTCCTCGGTATTCTCAGGCAGAGAACCGAGGAGTGGTGGGCTCTTACTATTTTGGAATGGGGGAATTCGATTTGAGTAGAGAGAAGGAAGAGTCGAGAATGTTCACCAACAATCCAAAACTCACAGAACTATTTCTGTCTTTCTCACAGTGTGTATAACTAAGAAGGAGACTCTCTCCTCTTTTTCTAAAGCTAAAAAAAAAAAAAAAAAAAAAGCAACCACCCACTTATGTGGGTGGAGAGAAAAGAGGTGGAGGGAGTTGTAACTCCCTCCCTCATTTTTAATTTAAAATAACATTTGATATATATATATAATCCATAGTTTAAATATTGTATCACATACAATATAACCTATAGTTTCTTTTCTCTCTCATATGATATTTAATATAAATCACATTTATATTAAATTTAACAATTATGAATTCAATTCATATAATTAATATTTGAATCATATTCAAATATTTATTTCCTCTCATAAAAACTATAATGTATCAAATATACTATAATAATTATATCACTTCTAATTAAAATAGCTTAATTATATCATATATAATTAAATCCCTCTGTTAATTTGAATAATTCAAATTAATTCAAAAACAGATTCTCATTTAATCCTATTGAGCTACCAAGGGAACCTCATGGACCTGTAGCTTGCAACGGTACATGAATAATTAAAAAACCTTTTTAATTAAATCATTCACCATCCGTTAATTGTCGGACACTTTACTAAAGACCGACAGCTGCACTCTTCGCACTATAGATATATTTCCGTGTCCATTGGATATAACCAATCAACAGTGCAATGATCCTTCACAAATTGCTCGTAAGTACAACTAGGCCAAAATTACCGTTTTACCCTTGTAGTTACATCTAACTTCTTAAGTACCACTGATCCCTCTAATGAACAATAGATCATAGTCTAACTATGATTAAATTCTTCTCGGGGTAGGAGAGAGTATGGCGCTACATTGTTTAAGCCCCAGAATCAACTCTTAAGGGACAATTTATCTACTTACCCCGACCTCGAGGAAGGAGTGAATTCCTTCTTGTGTAGCTGTGTTCCCAGCTCCCCAATCAGACAAATCTCCAAAATGGTAGGCTTGTTGAGTCGGCGATTTGGCCACTCTCACCTATACAAATCAATGAACCACCCTCATAGGCAGGAGTTCAGGATTCAGGCCATGTTACCTATAGTCATCCTGGTGAATTGTAAGTCTCTATTATAAACAGTGTTATATAATGAGACTAAACATTTCGTGGTCCAGTCCTATAAAACTTCTTTGTATAGAATATCTCCACTCACATGTCTATATATGAATGATCAAGATCAGATCATTTGTAGCAATTTACAAAAATTGTAACACCTACAAAATAGGCCATACTCGTAGTGTCACCAGGATAAGGTATCCAACCTTACCTATCTACTACAGACCATTTAGGTTATCACTTAAACATGATCCACCATATGTCTCTACATACAAGTTTAAGTTACAAGATATCCTTAGATGTTAGTTTATTGGTTTGTGGTTAATGCAACTAAAATATGAAATAAAATATCATATATTTTATTAAAAAGACAATGAGTTTGAATAAAATATCATATATTTTATTAAATAAACAATAAGTTTGTTCAATACATTTACAAACTATAGGACCCTATGAGATTTAGGGCATCAACCCCAACAATCTCCTACCTAACCTAAAGCTAGTGGGGTGTACAATATAGTCAAAATACAGAGTACACAAATAATAAACTAGGGCATAACACGTGCCCAGTACAAATCTCCCACTTGCTCTAGTCTATACGTGGCCTATCCCATAGACCTATACTCTGCAGGTGACCCTCAAACAGTCGTGAGGGCCTTTGTAAATAGATCAGCAACGTTGTGCTCCGAAGCTATTTGTGTGACAATCACATCCCCTCGATGGATAATCTCTCGAATGAGATGATACTTTTTCTCTATATGCTTTCCGTGTTTATGACTCCTAGGCTCTCAGGAATTAGCCATAGTGCCACTATTATCACAATAAAGTGTGATGGGCTTTGACATGTCTGGAACAACTTCTAGATCAGCCAAGAATTTCCTGAGCCAAACAGCTTCCTTAGCAGCTTCACAAGTCGCTACATACTCAGCCTCCATAGTGGAGTCAGTGATGCACCCTTGCTTGGTGCTTTTCCATACTCTTGCCCCTTCGTTAAGAATGAAAACTGATCCTAATATGGATTTCCTAGAATCCTTATTAATTTGAAAAATCAGAGTTCGTGTATCCCGTAAGGATCAAATCCTTAGGATCATATACGAGCGTGTAGTCCCTCATTCTCCGTAGATACTTAAGGATGTTTTTAACGGTGGTCCAGTGATCTAATCCTAGATTAGATTGATATCTACTGACTATCCTCACTGCATAGCAGATGTCAGGTCTCACACATAACATCGCATACATCAGGCTGCTAACAGCCGAAGCATAGAGGATCCGCCTCATTTCCTCAATCTCTTGAGGTGTCTTAGGACACTGTTCCTTAGACAATATCACTCCATGCCTGAAAGGCAATAAGCCCCTCTTGGAGTTCTCCATCGAATATTTGACAAGCATCTTGTCAATATACGATGCTTGAGATAGAGCTAGCATTTTGTTCTTTCGATCTTTAAAGATCTGAATATTTAAAAATTGAGCCTTTCCTCAATCTTTCATTTGGAATTGGGTCGCTAGCAAGTTCTTAAATCCAGCAGTAAACCTACATTATTCCCAATGAGTAGGATATCATCTACATATAAAATCTAGGATGTTAGTTTATTGGATATTAGGATTAATAAGACAAAATTAAATAAAACATCAATAACACTTATTGAGAAAAACATTAAGAACTATTTATTAATGACGGTCATTTAATTACATTCAATTTATACGAGTTTTAGGGCATAAAACCCAACAAACTCCCACTTGAACTAAAACTCTAATTAGTAGGATGTACATTACACGAAACCACGAGGATGTTACAAATACAAAGCAAAATACAATAGACTAGGGCATCTCATACCCATTACACATCTCCCACTTGTTCTAGATTACACAATGTACATATCTCGTAGACTTAGATTCTCTAGATGACTCTCAAACATTTTAGCCAAGAGAGCTTTCGTAAATGGATCAACAATGTCGTGCTCCGAAGCGATCTTTGTGACGATCACATCTCCTCGTTGCACAATCTCTCGTATCAGGTGATACTTCCTTTCAATGTGCTTTCCTCATTTGTGGCTACGAAGTTCTTTCAGGTTGGCCACAATTCCATTGTTGTCACAGTATAAGGTGATCAATAAGTTCATGTTTGGAACAACTTCCAAATCACTTAGGAACTTCCTTAGCCAAACTGACTTTTTTGTTGCTTCACATGTAGCTACATACTTAGCCTCCATGGTTGAGTCTGCAATGCATCCTTGCTTAATGGTATGCCATGCTACGGCTCCCCCATTCAAGGTGAATAATGATCATGACGTGGACTTCCTAGAATCATTGTTAGTTTGGAAATCAGAGTCTGTGTATCCCGTAAGGATCAAATCATCCGCTTCATACACTAACATATAGCCCCTCGTTCTCGTAAGATACTTGAGGATATTCTTAACCGCTGTCCAGTGGTCTAACCCTGGATTGGACTAGTACCTACTGACTATTCCCATTGCATAACAAATGCAAGGCTTAATGCAGAGCATAACATACATTAAGCTGCCCATAGTTGAGGCATAGGGAATACGTCTCATGTCCTCAACTTCTTGAGGTTTCTTAGGACACTGTTCCTTTAACAAATGAACTCCATGCCTGAAAGGCAATAAACCCTTCTTAGAGTTCTACATCGAATATCAAATCAATATCTTGTCGATTTAAGTTGCTTGAGACATAGCTAGCGTTCTGTTCTTGCGATCCTTAATTATTTGGATCCCAAGAACATACTGTGCCTCTCTCAAATTTTTCATTTGGAATTTGGCTGCTAGCCACTTTTTAACATCAATAAGGTGTCCTACATCATTCCTAATGAGTAGGATATCGTCCACATAAAGTACTAAGAAAGCTACTTTATTGTTGATGATCTTCTTGTAAACATAAAGCTCATCAACACTTTGGTCAAAGACAAAAGATTTGATTGTAGTATCAAACTTAATATTCCAAGATCTGGATGTCTGTTTCAACTCATAAATGGATCAATTCAGTTTGCAAAATTTTTGCTTTTGACCTTGGGCTATGTACCTCTAGATATTCTCTTCAAGATTGCCATTTAGAAAGGTTGTTTTGACATCCATTTTTCATATTTCATAGTCATAATATGTGGCTATGGACAAGAGAGTTCGTATATATTTAAGCATAACAACAGGGAAAAAAGTTTCCTCATAGTCAACCCCTTCCTTTTGGGTATAACCCTTTGCTACGAGTCTAGCTTTAAAGATCTATACCTTCCCAACTACATCTCTCTTTCTCTTATAGATCTATTTACACCCTATGGGTTTAATCAGATGGATCTACGACATCCCATACTAAATTGAAGTACATTGACTTTATTTTAAGGTCCATGACTTTGACCCATTGGTCCTTATCTATGTCATTCATTGCCTGCCTATAAAATAATGGATCCTCAACACCATCATCTATTATGACGATCTGAGTTTTAGTTGAACCCAAGTAACGGTCAGCTTGTGCTACAACCCTTCCACTACGTCGATGCACTCTCAATATTGAGAAGAACGAGGCTGACTTGAAGTGCTAGTCCCTTCATTAACTCTTGATGAAGGACCAACATCATGATCAACAACTTTTGTTGATTCTTCAGTAGCTTCATTTAATACTAATTTGCTTCGTGGTTTATGATCTCTCATGTGGTCTTCTTCCAAGAATGTAGCATTGGTCGATATAAATACTTTATTTTCTTGTGGATCGAAGAATATACCACCTTTTGTTTCCTTAGGGTAACCAACAAATTGGCACAATCTCGAAGGAGGTTCCAATTTCTTAAGATTTGTCATTAGCACATGTGCTGGAATACCCTAGATTCTAAAGTAGCGCAAACTAGGTTTACACCCCCTCCATAACTCGAAAGGTATTTTAGAAACACTCTTCGAGGGAACATTGTTCAAGATATGAACTGCAATCTCTACTGTATACCCCCAAAACGAGGTAGACAATTGAGCATAACTCATCATAAAACGAACCATGTCTAATAAGGTTTTATTTCTCCTTTTCTATACATTGTTTTGCTGAGGTGTACCAGGTGTTAAGAGTTGAGATTGGATTCCATGTTCTATCATATAGTCTTGGAATCTTAAATCCATGTACTCTCCAACTCGATCAGATCGAAGTGTTTTAATAGTCTTACCTAACAAAGTTTCAACTTCTACCTTATACTCCTTGAACTTTTCAATGGCTCCAGACTTATGTTCCATTAGGTATAAATAACAATACCTCGAATAACCATCTATAAAAAAGATGAAGTATTCGTATTCTTCTCGAGCTTTTACATTCATGGACCACAAAGATCCGAATGTATGAGCTCTAAGGGCTCTTTGGCTCTATATCCTTTTCCACTAAAAGATCTTTTAGTCATAAGATTCACATGGAGGTAATGAATCATCTTTTAACTCACTTAGATGTTCATTCTTTACCAATCTTCCAATCCTATGGAGAACAATGTGAGCTAATCTTAAGTGCCAAAGATAAGTATTATTGTTACTTGGAGAAATTCTTTGCCTTTTAGTTTTCCTTTTAGTTTGAGAATTAGAAATTTTAAACATCTCGTGATTTAAAAGTGCTTTTGTTTCGGTTGGTCTTAATACATACAAGTTGTTTTCTAGTTTTGTTGAACAAATATGTACACCATTTTCCAAAATGAACATTTCATTATATGAAAAATTTATGGACTACAACTGTTCAATTAAACAGGAAATAGATACTAAGTTCCTCTTCATTTTAGAAACTATATACAAATTTTCTAAAAATAAAAATCTATTTCCAAAAAATAACCTAGCAGCTCCCACTACACGAGCTGAAATGGCATCTCCAGTTCCAACCTTGAGCATCATTTCATCCTCAGCAAGTTGATAGAAGGAACTAGTTCCCTGTAAAGAAGAACAAACATGATCAATGGCTTCTGAATCAAGTATCCAGGCATTATGGTCATTTTCCACTAAATATGTTTCTAAAACAAGTAAATCACATTTATCTTCCTTTTCCTTCTTCTTCTCAGCAAGGTACTTTGGGCAGTTTCGCTTCTAGTGACCTTCCACATTACGTGGGAAGCCTTTGCCGCCTTCGCCTTTCCTTACTCTTCTCAGCAGAGGAGGCCTTCCCCTTTCCTCCTTTCTTCTTCTGGACGTTCTTAAGACCAGAAGATGAGGGTACAAACTTAGTTCCTAAGGATGAACCCTTATGGAACTTTCTGGAATGGGCAACATTTGTGTCTCTTCTATTGGTCCCTTACCTTTCCTAAGAGACTAGTAGGTCTGCAACTCATTCAGGAGAGTCGTTATGGTGTACTGGATTTTATTCATAACCACATTGTAGTGAAATTGAAGAAAGCTCTTCGGAAGAGATTCCAGAATAAAAGACACCTGACTTTGCTCGTCAATGACTGACCCATTCATTTCAGCCACGTTGACTTGGACCATTAGGTTGAGAACATGTTCTTTAACTGATTGGCCTTCCTTCATACATGCATATAAACGTATTTGAGGGCCTCGTGTCAGTTCTGAATGGACAGTTGCCCAAACATACTTTGGAGGGAATCCATGATCTCATAAGCAGTGAGCATGGCTTCATGTTTCTTGTTGAGTACATCAGATAGACTCGCTAAGATATAGACTCAGGGCTTTTCATTGGCTTTTGTCCAGTGGCCATATGCATCTCTAACATTTAGGGTGCATTACGAGCGAGGACCTGAGGACACTCCCCAGTTAAGATAAACTGTAGATCATCTATAACTAAAATCGTATTCAAGTTAGATTTCCATGTCGCGTAATTCTCTCCGATTAATTTTTTTTAAGTAGGGCGATAATTGAGGAAGACATGCTGAAAAACAAACAACAAATGACCGTTGTAGATATCTTTGCCTTAACCCATCACAAAAAGTATCCAACCAGTTCAGTAAAAACAAGCAATCATAGAATCCTAAATAAACTATTGATTTTATTTTTGCAAGATACTTTAGAGGTTTAGGACAACAGCCACCGAAGGGTGATCAACTATCCCTTCTCTGAATTGAGACTATCTCAACTAATTACTAATTCCAGAATAACTTTTATTCCTATAGCTCTTAGCTACCATTAGTTTGGTCAAGGATTCATTAACTCGCTTAATTCATCCTGTAAGTGTGACCCTTTCATTTTTCAATTTCAGAGGTACGCTTCAACAGGCTACTGTTAGGAAAGTCAATTGTTGAAAATTAATTTAAGACATCCTATCAATTTATGAAGTTTGCGTTGTTCCGAAACCTATGATCAGGCCTTCCGAAGGGATGATCGTTCTAGGACGACACACAAGTGGATCATAAGAGTCTCATGATGCAACCTAATGAAGGAGACTGTAGGATACATTGACATGTGTCCTTCTCCCACTTACTATGAACATTTCCCCTATTCACCTTGATATTGACCCATGCAAACACTTTTCGAAGGGAGGTCGCACCCAGGGCAACAGAAACTGAGCATGGATCTCATGGTGTGAACTCTTAGGGATGTGAGAGCTTAAAAATGATATATCATATATACCATTTTTCTCCCACTAAAATGTTCTAATTATTTTAGGATTTTGTTATACTTAGCTAAATACCGGCTAATGAATCTATCTAAGTCTATGCCTATTATAACTCTTATAATAAGGTCTTTATACTAAAGTTCTAGGTGTATTAAACCATTCAATTTCCCTAGTCACATTTCATGCTAATAGGACCTCAGTTAATTCAACTCAGGTTCCGATCCAGTTCCTAGTTAGGAGGTGTTATGTAAACCGTGTAACACCCGGATTTCAATTTCTCTACTTAAGCAAGTAATTAAGAGAATTACTTATTTTAAATCCTATGTTGAAAGAGAAGGAAAAATTTCTAAGTATTGAAAGGATTTTCCTTGAGTAGCTTTGAGATAAGCCTTAACTAATGAAAATTTGGGTAAGTGTGAAGTAAAAAAGAAACCATGCGTATGGTGTTAGGAAATACTAAACGCATGAGATGAGGCAGAGTTAGTAAAAGCTTAAAAAGGATTAAGCATTAAGTCAAAGGCAACCATGAATGAGCTTGTGAGGTTAGACACATGATTGGCCAAGGCATTGGCAAGTGGCATTGCCCAAGTTGCTCATGCATTGAGATTGCATGAGCGAGAGTGGAGAGAGCAAGAGGCGTTTGAGCGCAAGGCGTTAGGCAGACGATTGTGTAGCTTCAGGCGGTGATAAACGATAAAGAGCTACATGATAGATGTGGAAACTAAACGAAAGCGCTTGATGATAGCACTAAACGATAGTGTTAAACGATAAGCAGACGCGCTAGACGATGAACGGATGTGTTAGATGATTAGGCGTTAGCGCTACACGATGGAGCTAAACGATGGGCATAACGGCTATGCGATGGGCTATGCGTGAGATCGTTGAGAGCGAGATCATTGAAAGTGAAAGTTTACTAAACGATTGAGCTACACGATGGGGCATAAAACTATTTGATGGTCGAGCATGATACGATGTCCTACATGACAAAGACCTGAGCTACGGGCTGGAAAAGTTAAACCGGACATATGGCGATCGAAGGAAATGCCTGAATACCATGCAGATTGAGTTAGGTGAAGGAGAAAACATGTAAATCGACTAAGTTAAGCTGGGAAAAGAGGAAGGAGACACTTCAAACAGGAGGTGCCGAGGCTAGGCATTGGCAGAATGGAAGAAGAACGTCTGGACATGCTCAAAGGAGGAGGTGTCAGATTAAGGTAAAGGGAGAAATTCCTATAAATAGGACGGGATATTTCACTTCAATTCACAAAACATTTCTATTCTGAAATATCACTTAGAAAGAAGTAAGTGAGAGAAAATAAGAGTAATCTGTGCGTTGAATGGAGGAGAAGCAGCGCTGATTGGAGCGTGATCAAAATAGTGGCGATGGACGGAGTAGAGTGTACGGACAGACGCCTGGGCTAAGTTCAAATGAGGAGTTATTCCAAACTAGTCGTGTTAATCAGGTGATTTTCGAACCAAAAGCTTTTAAATTGAATGTGGTTTTGGTATAAGGGCTGCTATGGGGAAATTCTAACTCTAAGGCTGTCAAATTTAAGGAAAACCGAGAGGTGTTCACTAGTGAAAAGACAGTTGGGCCAGGTAGAGTGAACTTGAGACTCTAAACTTTCAAGAGGGAATCTCAAGGCAAAAATTTAAGGTAAGCTAGCTAAGATGTTTTCAAACATTTTTGTAGAAGTAAATGTCTTGAGATAAGGTTCAGAAGGATGAGTAATCTAAGTTTGAAGTTGAATTTGAAATAGGGTTCAATTGGAGATCAAGGAAAATCAGGTGAACTGGGAAGAAAAGCAATCCCAGCAGATCAATGTGAGTGATTAGTTATTTTAGTCTTTTAGTATATTCCGAAGTAATATGCCATAGTTTATGAATGAATACTTATAACATGAGGTGAGCATGGGATTGGGATAGTCAAGAGGGTTAAGAAACCTAGCACCTATGGCCAAGATGAAATCTCACAGGATGGTCAGGGGACTGAGAAGTCTAGTCCCTGAGCCTGTGGGGAAAAACCTTGCATGGGATAGTCAGAAGGCCGACAGGCCTCGCTTCTGAGCCAATGAAAGGGAGGACTATGTTCACAGGTTAATGAATGTCTATCGATGTGAAATGTTAACTATCTACCATGTGTGTAGGTAGGTTGTGAAAAGCTTCATTTAAGATGGAGGTTTGCATAGTAACCTCATATTATGATATTATAAGTTGAAAAAGACTTATAATTATGATTCCACTCACTGGGCTTCAAAAACTCATATTGTATTTTCATATTTTCCTTGCAGATAGCAGAAGAGTCCAGATTGCAGGGAGTGGTCGAGGACTGCCACAAGATAGAATTGTTAGAATTGTTACTAAAAGAAAAGTTTTGTAGTCGGGATGGGGCTACGGTTGTAAATATAATTTAGAAACTTGTAAACTGGTTTCCTTAACAAAGTATGTGATTTCATTAAGTTTTCCGCTGTAATATTAAATATTTTTAAAAGAAAACTAATAATGAATGGGTTATAGGTGTCCTTAAAGGATGACATCTGTTGTTTTCATACCTCCTCTTAGATAAGATACGAAAATCTAGGAGGGGGTGTGACAAACCATCAACTTAAATACCTCAAATCTAAACAGAACTGTATCGGTTGAGTTCTCTTATAACCTTAATCCTATTTGTCCTACTTAGTCGATTTTAAACTATTTTAAAAGAAACTAAGTAATTATTCTAATCTAATTAGAAATGTGATCTTAGGTCTAATTAATTTTAAATAATTTAAAATTAATAAAAAAAATTTCCTAAGGTCTTATGTTTGCATGCAACTCTTTGTTATAGTTTATTGGGTTCTAATCATTAATTTTTATAACTATTACAAATTTTAATGATTAGTCCTATAACATGCTAATTGTGATTTTAATTATTTAACAATCATATTCTAGCTAAAAAATTAAACCATATTACTTGCATTTCATGACTTTAATATAACCATTATATTAAGCTATGGATGTGTCATGCTCAATGCATATTGATTTCCAATTAAATATAACACTTATATAAAATTATGAAAATCAACCAAGCATATTCATATACATTAATAAATATAATTAATTATATTTTCTAATTAATGCCATGCAACATATTTATGCAATTTCATATATTTAACATATCATATACATTAAACAAATCTTGAAATTGTAAATCATGCATTTCATACTATACATTATAACACTTCTAATATACAAAAAATGCATAAACATGCTAAATCTAAGGTGAGATTTATTTAAATGACATCCACAAAGCATTTAAATAGCAAATGAATCTGCAATTTTGGCCCCTAAGATAAAATAAAGCAATAAATTACACTAATTTAGCTAATTTTATCCTGAAATTTATTCTGTCACTCTAGAACCAGACCAGACCAACCTGAACTAGCTTGAACTCCAACCAAACTAGACCACCAATTGAACTGCAGTCGAACCAGACACGCTTTGAATTTGCTATAGAATTGTGCATGGAAGAATGTAACTCTAAAATAATAATGCCCAAAAAAACAAGGGGCCTTTACATTGATCATATCAAAATTGTACATCTAAGGCCAAATATTGCAGAAAACATTCAATTGCAAACCATAACATTCATAATGCAGTAAATCCCACCAAACCAATGAAAAAAAAAATTAAATAGCCAAATTGATAATACGATTTGGCTTTATACCAATTGAAGGGATGAAAATCTTAAGGCACAGTGGAAGCCAAAACACATATTTAAAATTGGCATTTAAAACGGAAAAATTTTGCATTGTAATAAAATAGAAAAATAGATTACGCATGCAATTCAAAAACATAATTATATAGGAAGAAACCTTACCTTGCAAACTTTTTGACATTAAAATTTCTCTATTGGGCATTGGGATTGGGCACCATCACCTGGAGTCCCTAGCGAAATTGAGGAGATGAGAATTGTGGAATTCTTTTTTTTTTTTTTTTTACTTTTAGAATTGGGAGGAAGTGGGAAGACAAAAAAAAAAAAAAAAAAAAAAGAAAGAAGAGAATTTTGATTATTGATCAAATTGTTCTTCTCTGTTTTTTATTTTCTTTTGTTTTGATATAGAGAGAATGAGAGAGAGTTAAAGTGAGGAGACGTGGGATGTCCCATGTCTCTAGTAACTCCCCTACGTGGGGAGTTACATTTTATTTAATTAAGATTAAATAAAACTATTTGTTTAATTTAAATAAATAAATAAATAAATAAACCCATTTAAATCATATTCAAATAGTTCCCTTTCACATAACCTATAGTTTTAATGCACATTTAATGTGCATTAATTTTAACCTATAGTTTTGATTTAATCAATTTAATTAAATCCAAAATTCAATTCAATTAAATAAATAATTAATTTTTTAGTTAATTAATCATTCAATTAAATACCACATATTTAATTTAAATTTCTCATTTGAATCATATTCAAATATATTTCTCTGATTTAACTGATAGTTTTAATGTGCATCAAATGCGCATTATTTTAAACCTATAGTTTTCAATATGAATCTTATTCATATTAAATTAATATATGAACTCCTTTCATATATTTCGTTCTCTCATTTATTAATTTTGAATCATATCCAAAATTAATAATAAAGTCTAAAATTAAAATTTATATTAAAATGTATCAACAAAGATTAAAAAATTTCCAATTCTAAATTTGAATATTTCAAATTCAATTTGATGACAAATTACCTCAATACCCTTTAAAAGCTAGGAAGGGGACCTAATGGACCTGCAGATCAGAAACTCCAATGATGTGAATTAATTGGCTAAACTCATTAACCAAATTAATCAATATTCGTTAACTGTGGGTACACTCCACTAAAGACCCACAACTGTACTTTTCTCACTACAGATATGTTTTTATGTCTAAGGATATAGACCAATAACAACAAGTTAGCCCCTCACGAGTGTTCGTAACACTAGTTGGGTCAAACTACCATTTTACCCTTGGGTTACCTCTACATCCTTAAGTTCAATGCTCCTTTAATGAACAACATGTTTATGGTCCAACCATTAAACAAAAACCCCCTCTCGAGCAAGTGAGAGGGTAGGGCTCTTTGTTCAAGTCCCGGAGACACCACTTAAGGGAACACTCATCTACTTACTCTAAAGTTGGGAAGGAGTGAAATCCATCTTGTATGATTATGTTCCCAACTAACCACTCGGTCTTATCCCCAAAATGGTAGACATATTGAGTCGACGAACTGGCCACTCTCACCCACACAAATAAGAGGACAATCCCTCCTGAAATGGAGTCATAATATACTCAGGAGTAAGACTAAGTTGCCTAGGTCATCCTATTGAAATAGAAACCTAACTAGTCAACGAAGTTACATCTAGTGGTTACTATTTCATGGTTCGGTCTTGTGCAAACTCATTGTCCAAGATACCTCCACTCGCATGTCTCCTACACGAACGCATTGGATCACTGCATTTGTATCAAATACAAAGTGGGCAATATCCATATTGTTACCAGGATAAGGTACCCAACCTTACCCCTATACTATAGACCCTTTAAGCTGTATCTTGAACATTGATCCCTATACGTCTCTACATATATTTCAAGACTCATAAGACAGCCTAGGATGTTAGTTTATTGGATTTTAGGGTTAATAAGAAAAAAAATTAAATAAAATATCAATAACGTTGATTGAGAAAAACATTAATAACTATTTATTAATGGTGGTCATTTAATTATATTCATTATCAACGAGTTTTAAGGCATAAAAGCCAACAATAAGAGCCTAAGTACTTATTCACTAAGAAAGAGCTAAACATGAGACAGTGCAGATGGTTGGAGTTGGTGAAAGACTATGATTGTTAGATATTGGCTTTATACCAATTGATGGGATGAAAACCCTAGGCACAGAACTCAAACGTATTTAAAATTGACATTTAAAACAAAACAATTTTGCATTGGAATAAAATAGTGAAAATAGATTAAACATGCAACTCCCAAAAACCAAATTATACAAGAAGAAAAAACTACATTGCAAACCTTTTGGAAATTATGTGGAATTTGTACGAATTGGGAATGGGCACCACTACTTGGAGTCCTCCCCATTTTTGCAGGGAAATTGAGGAGATGAGTTTCTTTTTGAAATTGGGAGGAAGAGGAAGAAAAAACGCAAGAATTTTCTCATTGATCAAATTGATTTTCACTGTTTTTTATTTTATTTTTTATTTTTTTTATTTTGATATAGAGAGAATGAGAGAGAGGGTGAAAGTGAAGAGACGTGGATTAACTCCCCTACGTGGGGAATTTCATTTTATTTAATTAAAATGAATTAAATTATTTATTTAGTTAAGTTAAATAAATAAAAACTAATAACCATTTAAATCATATTTAAATGGTTCTTTTTCACATGACCTATGGCGTCAATGCACATCTAATGTGCATTAATTTTAACCTATAGTTTAGATTTAATCAATTTAATTAAATTCAAAATTCAAATTAATTAATCATCCAATTAAATATCCCATATTTAATTTAAATTTCCCATTTGAATCATATTCAAATATATTTCTCTCATTTAACCTATAGTTTAATACACATCCAATGCACATTATTTTTAACCTGTAGTTTTCAATATGAATTTTATTCATATTAAATTAATATTGAACTTCTTTCAAATATATCAATTAATATTTGAACTCCTTTCAAATATATCATTCTCTCATTTATTAATTTTGAATCATATCCAAAATTAATAATAAAGTTTAAAATTAAAGTTTATATTAAAATGTATCGACATATATTAAAAAATTCCCAATTTTAAATTTGAACATTTCAAATTCAATTTAATGACAAATTACCTTGATACTCTTTACAAGCTAAGAAGGGGACCTAATGGACCTACAGATCAAAAGCTCCAACGATGTCAGATTAATTGGCTAAACTCATTAACCAAATTAATCAATATTCGTTAACTGTGGGTACATTCCACTAAAGACTCAAAACTACACTCTTCTCACTACATATATGTTTGTGTCCATGGATATAGACCAATAACAGCAAGTTAGTCCTTCACGAGTGTTTGTAACACCAGTTAGGTAAAATTACCGTTCTACTCCTAGATTACCTCTACATCTTTAAGTACCAGTGCTCCTCTAATGAACAATCTGTTTATGGGCCAACCATTAAACAGAAACCCTCTCAGGCTAGTGAGAGGGTGGGAAGGAAAATCCATCTTATATGATTATGTTCCTAGCTATCCACTCGGTCTTATCCTCAAAATGGTAGGCATATTGAGTGGGTGAACTGGCCACTCTCACCCGTACAAATCAAAGGATAGGAGTTCATAATATACTCAGGAGTAATACTAAGTTCCCTAAGTCATCCTATTGAAATAGAAACCTAACTAGTCAATGGAGTTACATCTAGTGGTTACTATTTCGTGTCCGATCTTGTGCAAATTTATTGCCTAGGATACCCCCACTTGTGTGTCTCCTACATGAATGCGTTGAATCACTGCGTTTGTATGAAATACAAAGCAGGTTATATCCATAGTGTTACCAAGATGAGGTACTCAACCTAACCCCTATTCTATGGACCCTTTAAGTTGTATCTTGAACATTGATCCCTATATGTCTCTACATACAGTTCAAGACTCATAAGACAACCTAGGATGTTAGTTTATTGGATTTTAGGTTTAATAAGAAAAAATCAAATAAAACATCAATAACACTTATTGAGAAAAACATTAATAGCTATTTATTAATGACGGTTATTTAATTACATTCACTTTTAACGTGTTTTAGGGCATAAAACCCAACAAGCCTGACAGTTGCACTCTTCATACTATAGATATATTTCTGTGTCCATTGGATATAACCAATCAACAGAGCGATGACCCTTCACAAATTGCTCGTAAATACAATTTGGAAAAAATTACCGTTTTGCCCCTATAGCTACATCTAACTTCTTAAATACCACTGATCCCTCTAATGAATAATAAGTCATAGTTCAACTACAAGCAAACCCCTCTTGGGCCAGGAGAGGGTGTCACGTCATATTGTTCAAGTCCCAGAATTAGCCCTTAAGGGAGCAATTTATCTTCTTTTCCCGACGTTGAGGAAAGAGTGAATTCCTTCTCGTGTAGCTGTGTTCCCAATTCCCCAATCAAACGAATCCCCAAAATAGTAGGCTTGTTGAGTCAGCGATCTGACCACTCTTACCCATACAAATCAAAGGACTGCCCTCAAAGGCAAGAGTTCACAACTCATTCAGAATTCAGGTCATGTTAACTATGGTCTTCCTGGTGAAATGTAAGTCTCTATTATGAACAGTGTTATATAATGAGACTAGTCATTTTATGGTCCAGTCTTATACAAATTCCTTTGTATAGAATACCCCCGCTCACATGTCTCCACTTGAATGATCAGGATCAGATAATTTGGAGCACTTTACAACAATTGTAACATCTACAAAGCGGGTTGTATTCATAGTGTTACTAGGATAAGGTATCGTCGACTCAATAAACCTACCATATTGGGGATTCGTTTGATTGGGAGTTGGGAACACAACTACACAAGACGAAATTTGCTCATTCCCTAATGTTGGGGTAAGTAGATAAATTACTTCCTTAAGGGCTGATTCCAGGACTTGCACAATGTGACGCCACACTCTTTCTTGGCCCGAGAGGGGTTTGGTCATAGTTGGACTATGACTTATTGTTCATTAGAGGGATCAGTGGTACTTAAGGAGTTAGATGTAACTACAGGGGCAAAACAATAATTTCGGTCTAGTTGTACATACGAGCAATTTGTGAAGGGTCATCACTATGTTGACTGGTTATATCCAATGGACACGGAAATATATCTGTAGTGCGAACAATGCAGCTGTCGGTCTTTAGGGGAGTGATCGGCAGTTAATGGTGTTGGGTTTTATACCCTAAAACTCGTAGACAGTGAATGTAATTAAATAACCATCATTAATAAATAGTTATTAATGTTTTTATCAATAAGTGTTATTGATGTTTTATTTATTTTTTTCTTATTAACTGTAGAGTCCTCGAACACAATCGAGTAACACTCAATCCACGACCCTCGAACAACAACTTGACACTTGCATGAGGCTACCTTGGTATTCTTGGTATGAGAATCCAAGAGGTGTGGGCTTTGTATGAATTTGGGAAAGGGAAAGAGGAATTGAACGATCGGATAGACGATCGAGTAAGTGGAGAAGACAGGAGTCTATCGTGTAGACTTGGGCACTCGATCTTTTAGAAGCGAGTGACTATCGTATAGAAAAGCTCAATGCACGATCGTTTACTCTCTCAAACTATCGTATAGCTTTTTCTTTATGAGCTTTTGATTATTAAAAAATGAAAACGATTTTCATTTTATCCATCAGTTACCATAACTGATTATAACTTCCCACTAAGTTGGTTATTAGGAGAAAAAACCGAAACCAATTATCTCATAATTTATTTAGTTATAAATAAATTGTTACGAAATCGACAATTAAAGAACACAAAAAGGAACGTACAGATAGAGAAGATCGACACACAAATATACGTGGTTCACTAATGGTGTGTAAGCTACGTCCACGAGCAGAGGGAGAACTATATTATTAGGGGGAATGTTTTCAGAAAATTATATCAAATGACGCCTCTAGAGTTAGAGAGTTCATATAGCGCACTACTCTAAACCCTAGGGTCATAATCGTAAATAACTACAAATAAATAAATATGCTAAATACGAATTCAAGGCATTCCAACATAAATATTATATCTGTAACCTATAGTTTTAATATCACATATCATGCAATATATAAACCATAGTTCTTTTTCTCCTATATAGCATTTAAATATAAACCATATTTATATTAATTCCTCCAAATAATGTATCTAATACATCAAATCAATTATATCACATATAATTGAATCAATTTAATTTTATCATATATAATCAAATCACTCTTGTTAATTTTAACACTTCAAATTAACCCAAAAACTGATTCTCAACATGAATCCATTGAGCTACCAAAGGGACCTTATGGACCTTTAGCTGTAAGTTCCAATGGTACGTGAATAACTTACTAAACTCTTTAATCACGATATCCACCATCCGTTAACTGTCGGGTACTCCACTAAAGACTGGCAGTTGCACTCTTTGCACTACAGATATATTTCTAATATAACCAATCAACAGTGCGATGACCCTTCACAAATCGTTCGTAAGTACAGTTGGACCAATTTACCGTTTTTCCCCTATAGCTACATCTAACTCCTTAAGTGCTATTGATTCCTCTAATGAACAATTCATCACAGTCCTACTATGAGTAAACCCTTATCAGGCCAAGAAAAAATGTGGTGCCACATTGTTCATGCCCCAGAATCAGCCCTTAAGGGAAAAATTTATCTACTTACCCCTTCGGGAAAGAAGTGAATTCTGTCCTGTGTAGTTGAGTTCCAAACTCTCCAATCAGACGAATCCCCAAAGTGGTAGGCTTGAGTCGGCGATCTGGACACTTGTACCCATGCAAATCAAAGGACTGCCCTCATAGGCAGGAGTTCACAACTCAATCAGGATTAAGGTCATGTTTCCTATGGTCATCCTAGTGAAATGAAAGTCTCTGTCATGAACGGCGTTATATAAAAATACTAAATATTTCGTGGTCTAATCTTATACAAACTCTTTTGTATAGAGCATTCCGGCTTGCATGTTTAATACATGAATGGTTAGGATCATACCATTTATAGCACTTTACAACACTTGTAACATCTACAAAGTGGGCCATACTTGTAGCGTCACCAGGATAAGGTTTCCCTTCTTTATCCATATACCATAGACCATTTAGGTTATCACTTAAAGCACGATCCACTTATATGTCTCCACATACATGCTTAAGTTACAACGACAACCAGGGATCTTAGTTTATTGGTTTGTGGTTAATGCAACTAAAATATCTCATATTTCATAGACTGTAGTGAATAAAATATCTCATATTATTACATCACAAAGAGTTTGTTCATACAAGTGTTTACAAACTATAGAACCCTACGAGATTTAGGGCATCAACCCTAACAAGATTTACAATTTTGATATGATCAATGTAAAGGCCCTCGTAATCTTTTGGGCATTATTGTTGTAAATCGTTCCAAATCGCAATTCTGCCGACATTCTGCATCCCTGCACAATTCTACAGAGAATTAGGGTTAGCAAAGTTGTTGGTCCGGTTCGGTTGGCTTGGCTTGGTTCGTAGGTTGGTGATCCGATTCAGTTTGGTCTGGTCCGATTCTAGAGTGGCAAAAGAAATTTTAGGATAAAATTATCTAAATTAGTGTAATTTACTGCTTTATTTTATCTTAGGGGCCAAAATTGCAGGTTCATTTGCTATTTAAATGGTTTATGGATGTCATTTAAATAAATCCCACCTTAGGTTAAGCATGTTCATACATTTTTGTATATTATAAGTGTTATATTGTATGGTATGAAATGCATGATTTATAATATCAATATTTATTTAATATATATGATATGTTAAATATATGCAATTGGAGAAGCATGTTGCATGACATTAATTAGAAAATATAATTAGTTATATTTATTAATGTATATGAATATGCTTGATTGATTTTCATAATATTATATAAATGTTATATTTAATTGAAAACCAATATGCATTGAGCATGACACATCCATAACTTAATATAATGGTTATATTAAAGTCATGAAATGCTTGTAATACGGTTTAATTTTTTAATTAGAATATGATTGTTAATTAATTAAAATCATAGCGAGCATGTTATAGGACTAATCATTAAAATTTGTAATAGTTATAAAAATGATTAGCAACCATTAACCTATAACAAAGTGTTACATGCAAACATAGGATCTTAGGAAAAATATATTAATTTTAAATTGTTTAAAATTAATTAGACCTAAGATCACATTTCAAATTAGATTAGAAAAATTAGTTAGTTTCTTTTAAAATAGTCTTAAAATTGACTAAGTAGCACAATTAGGATTAAGGTTATAAGGGAACTCAACCGATAGAGTTCTATCTAGACTAGAGATATTTAAGTTGATGGTTTACATAACACCTCCTACCTGGTAATTGGATTGGGACATAAATTGAATTAATCGAGGTCCTATTAACAAGTAATGTCACTAGGTAAATTAAATGATTTAATACACCTAGAACTTTAGTATAAAGATCTTATTATAAGAGTTATAATAGGCATAGACTTAGATAGATTCATTACCTGGAATTTAGCTAAGTATAACAAAATCCTAAAATAATTAGAACATCTTAGTGGGAGAAAAATGGTATATGAGATTTATCATTTTTACGCTTTCACGTCCCTAAGAGTTCACACCGTGAGATCCATGCTCGGCTTCGTGTCACCCTGGACGCGGTCTCCCTTCGAAAAGTGTTTGCATGGGTCAATTTCAAGGTGAATAGGGAAATGTTCAAAGTAAGTGGAAGAAGGTCACGTGTCAACATTTCCTACGGTCTCCTTCATTAGGTTGCATCATGAGATTCTTATGATCCGCCTGTGTGTCATCCTAGAACGACCATCCCTTCGGAGGGCCTGATCATAGGTTTTGAAACAATGCAAACTCCAAAAATGGATAGGATTTATTAGGTTAATTTTCAACAGTTGTCTTTCCTAACGGTAGACTGTTGAAGCGTACCTTTGAAATTCGAAAATGAAAGGGTCAAACTTACAGGATGAATTAAACAAGTTAATGAATCCTTAACCAAATTAACGGTAGCTAAGAACGATAGGAATAAGATTTATTATGCAATTAATTAGCTAAGATAGTCTCAATTTAGAGGTGGATAGTTGATCACCCTTCGATGGCTGTTGTCCTAAACCTCTGAAGTATCGTTGTAAAATCAAATCAATAGTTTATTTAGGTTTCTATGATTGCTTGATTTTGCTAAACTGATTGTATGTACTATGTGATGGGTTAAGGCAAATATAATTAAAACAATCGTTTGTTTGTTTGTTTTTCAGCATGTCTTCCTCAATTATTGCTTTACTTAAAAACGAAAAATTAACTAGCGAAAATTACACAACGTGGAAATCAAACTTGAATACGATTCTTGTTATTGATGATATGCGGTTTGTCTTAACTGAGGAGTGTCCTCAGGCCCCTACTCGAAATGCACCCCTAAATGTTAGGGATGCATATGATCGTTGGACAAAAGGCTAATGAAAAAGCCCGAGTCTATATCTTGGCGAGTCTATCTGATGTACTCAATAAGAAGCATAAGGCCATGCTCAGTGCTTGTGAGGTCATGGAATCCCTCCAGGGTATGTATGGACAACTGTCCATTTAGATCTGACAAGAGGCCCTCAAATACGTTTATAATGAACGTATGAAGCAAGGCCAATTGGTTAGAGGACATGTTCTCGACCTGATGGACCAATTCAATGTGGTTAAAATGAACGGGGCGGTCATTGATGAGCAAAGTCAGATGTCTTTTATTCTGGAATCTCTTCCGAAGAGTTTCCTTCAATTCTGCAACAATGCAATTATGAATAAAATCTAGTACACCATAGTGACTCTTTTGAATGAGTTGCAGACCTACTAGTCTTTTATGAAAGGTAAGGGACCGATAGAAGAAGAGGAAAATGTTTCCCATTTTAGAAAGTTCCATAAGGGTTCATCCTCACAAACTAAGTTTGTACCCTCATCTTCTAGTCTTAAGAAGGTCTAGAAAAAGAAAGGAGGAAAGAGCAAGTGCTTCCATTGCAATGTAGAAAGTCATTGATAGCTCTTAGACTCCTTAATGGATTTTATGTGTTCATTTTCATATTTTGTAGGAACCGAGCAATCAAAAGGTAGAATTGACGATTTGGTGAAGAATAGGGTTAATTTGGAGCAATTTGGAGTTGATTTGAGCATTTGGGCTTCAAAGGAGTCAAAAATACCAAAATGCCCCTGTTTCAGCATCGCAACGCTCATCTTATACGAAGCACCAACACTCGCCTGACGCTGAAAGGCAATAGCCTAGTGTATAGGAGAGCGTTGCAACGCTTTGGGTTGGCAGCAATGCCAATTTGCAACATTTTCCCTGAAACTTGTGGCTTTTCTGTTGACTGTTGCAATGCTGTTTCTATTGTTGCAATGCTGCGAAGTTTTCTATAAATACCTCCCTTCGTCTTTAGGTCAAAATATGCTAACTTTTTGGGGTTGAATTGATGGAAGCCAAATTTAAATGTCAATCTTCTTCCTTTCCCTTCAGATTTTAGTATCTTTAGGTTAGTTTTTCTTTTTCTTTTGGGTTGTAATTGACGGGATTGGATGTGTATCTTGGTTTTGTCTATGAATTAAGAGGTAACTCCTATCTAATTTCTTTTGAGCAAGAACCCTATGTATATTTTCTTGAAGGTTTTCTAATTAATTTAAATGAATTGTTGTGAAATCTTTAGGATGATTTGATTGAATCTTAATGAAATTTTTATAAATTGATCTGACAAATTAGTTTATTGAAATTCTTGTTTGCAAAATTGTCATAGCCTATGCATATATTGATTGATTTAGTTGCGCATATTAGGATCGCATGTGCAAAGTCTAGACTTTTTCTGACCTAATGCACGTATGCCCTAATATAATCTTTTCCAAATGAATCATGCTATTGAACCCTTTCGTAATGCAATTCAATTTTAACTTGTATGTCGCTAAGAAGGAAGAGTTGTAAATTGAATCAGGGGTAATTTGGTTTAATATCGAATTTGGCTAATTGGACTATTAAATTTTCTAATAGGTTAGGGGTTAACAGATTAAGTGTAATTACACTACAAGAATTTTGGGCTTTAATGTCGGTTGAAAAAAGTAAAATCGGATGTATAATGTCGGTTTTTTTTTTTTAAAAAAGCGGATCTTTAATGTCGGTTTTAAACCGATATTGTAGGTATACATTTAATGTCGGTTTAAAACCGACATTAAAGATCCGATTTTCTTTTTTTTCCTTAAAAAAAAAAAACCATTCCCCCCCCCCCCCATTTTTTTTTTCATTTCCCGCTTCTATCCCTATCTATCCTATCTATCCCTTTTTAAACCCTATTTTCCCCATCAAACACCTCGTCCCTAGTCCCCCCCCCCCCCCCCACCCATTTTTGTTTCTTACGAAAATGATATTAGGTTATATTTTGTTTCTTTCCTCTCTCTCTTAGATTTCAGACAAACCTTCGTAGATGGCGAAGAGAACTGAAATCGAAAGCTATCAAAAATGGTGACCAAAAATGCCAAAAAAGCCAATCTCTTGGATCATCACTCCCTCAAACACCTACTCGATGAATCTGTTTCTAAGGTAGAGAACTAAGAAATATGTGGAACCAACAAGAAATGGAAAAACACGTAGATAGGTCTGCCGGTCCATGTAGTACCAATTTGAAATCGATTTTGCATCTTTTCGTACTCCCGATGCCATTGATAAACAAGCAGCGAGAGTCATAGTCGATGCTTTGAGATGATTCCAACGATGATTGAAAAAATAAATTGAAGAAAGAACAGAGAGATTGGTAGAGATATGAAGGATTTAAATCTGTTTCTGAGGTAATTCAATCTGCAATTTCATTCCCCCTTTTTTTAGATCTTTTTCACGTAAATTTTAATCTAGGTTTGAGCTTTTTCCTTGCAGATTATCACCAGCCGTAATGAAGGATTTGAATCTTTTTCTGAGGTAATATGAAGCATTTGAATATGTTTCTGAGGTAATGCTATTTGACTATATTTTAGTGTTTATGAATATAAACCAGCTAAAAAAGCCACAAAGTTCTACGAGTTTTGGTAATGCGATACATTTTTTGTTTCGTCATTCTCTGTACTTCTTAAGGGAGAGAGGAATACTAGAGCATTAGAGATTTGGAGAAAGAATTTATTGATGTTTGATTCGTTGTTAGTTCCACTCTCTCTGGAAAGTGTCAAGCTGAAGAAAAAGAATAAACACAAGAGAACAGAAAGGCCTAGGTTGGTAATTCTTTTGACATTTTTTTCCAGCACCATTTGTTACATAAGTGTGCCATATTCAGATATTCCAATCCTGCAGATGGTAGTAAAACTGCATGGAATACTGAGACCATTTCTACTTCGGAGAATGAAATCTAATGTCGAGCTAATGCTCCCTCGGAAGAAAGAAATCATAATATATTGGTTATGATTGAAGGTAGCACCGTTTTTAATCTAATTGTTATAGATAGATTTTATAACCTATGCATCATTTTCTCTTGTTTTCATAAATATTATTTATATATTTAGATATATATCTCTGCCCAAATCCTTAGCTCATAAAGTTCATCTGCTCTCGCTCATACCTCCACTCTCGCTACTCTCGCTCTCGCTCATACCTCCGCTCTCACCACTCTCGCTCATACCTCCACTCTCGCTCATACCACCATTCTTGCTCATACCTTCACTCTTCTTGAGCACCCTTTTCTCTCTTAAACACTTATACCCATTACTAAGTGTTCAAGAGAGAGCTTGGCATGACACCGGATAAGGTATATTTACTTGGCTAAACCTGTTTCATATAATCAAATTATGCATTCATTCTGTTGAATGGAGATTACTTTTCCAATCTGACAGAAGCTGGTTATCTTGATTGTGTTACTGTTACATATGAGTTGGCACTTTTGTTTTCAGTATTCTGATCACCTTATAGCACGTTTCAATGTGCGTGACAGGTTGAAGTTTCATTAACATTTGGCCTTTCATATGATTATATAAATGTGGTTATGGTTATAATATTAATTTTTCTCCTTGGATCAGAGTCTGCCTGAGGTTAAATTCTTAATCTCAGGCACATTACTTGTTAAGTTGAAGTTAAATTCTAAATCTTTCCAATTCTTCTGTAGTTGCTGGATGAGCTGAAGAAGAAGAATCATGATAATGAAGTCCATCTCAACAACGTATATTACATCTCTTAATCTCTCAAACCTTCCCAAATTTGTAGACAAATAAAATTGTGTTACCCCTAGACGGAAGATTCAATTGCCCTTGTAAAATCATAATCTTTGTATTACTTGTAATTTTTGTTTTCAAGGCTTGAATTACTGTACGCCTTTTAAATTATAATTCTATAGCAGAATTTGTGAATTAAATGTAATAGATTTACAATCCATACATGAATAATGTCATAGCCATAGTGTTTGATGATGATGTGTCATGTTATACTTTTTTACCGAAAAAATGGATTTGGCAGGGGAACTTCAAAAAACGGACAATAATTGATAAAACGGACAGATTCGGGCTTCAATGTCGGTTAAGAATAAAAAAAAAAAGGCTTTAATGTCGGTTGCAACCGACAAGCTTTAATCACTAAAGACCTTTAATGTCGGTTGCAACCGACATTGAAGGCTGTGTTATTAGTGTTATTGAAGCCCTTTAATGTCAGTTTAAAACCGACATTAAAGGCAACTGTCATTAAAGGGCTTTAATACCACTATCTTTAATGTCGTTTAAAATCGACATTAAAGCCCGAATTTCTTCTAGTGTTAATTGATGCCTAATGAAAGAAATTTCATAGGAAACTCTCTCTTGCTCTAGAAATTAGATAGACTCCTATTCTAGATTACATTTACCTTTTTATTTTAATTTCACACATATATCTCTTCCACACAAAATCCCTCATTTACCGCTCTAGTTAGAAAATTAACTTAACGAAACAAATCGCAATTCCCTAAAGAACGACTCAGACTTACCACTATTGCTACATTTTAGTAGTAATAGGAGTAGTTCGGTATATACAAATTTTCTTTTGATCAAGTTTATTAACGATGTAAGTTTCGGGCTTGTAAAAAATAGTGTCGATGTCGGGGAGGCCATTGAAGTTTCGTTAGTTAAATTTCTAGTTAGAGTTCTTTTTCTTTTGATTTCTTTTCCTTTTTTTATGTCAGTATTCTAAGCATGGACAAATATCAGAAACAATGATGGAAACAATCGAGTGGAACATCTCGAATTAGTGACAAGGTTCATGATCTCCGAGATCAACTTGCTAAGTTAACTTCTTTGGTTAGTCATTTGGTTGCAAGTAACCCGCAGGAGGTGCAAACATGTAGGATTGATATCCCTAAGCAAGTATGCACAAGTTTGTAGTGGAGGCTTATGCCACGAGATTACTTCATGGGAGGGTATCCTAGTTATATGGATGACGATTTCCATCGGCCTAGATGGGAGGAGTCCTATGGCTATGAAAACCTAGGATGGGAACAGTTCCCCTATGATTCATACCCTGCTACATTCGACATGACGATGCATGCTCACACCGCCGACTCAGGTATGTCATTAGAAGATGTGATTAAACAACTTGCTATTAACAATATTGTTTTTAGCGGGACATCCGCGATCTCAAGGAGAGCTTTAGTCTTCAGACAGAGGTTGGAATTAATCTTCAGAGTTTGAGAGACTCAGTCACTCAACCTCTTGATTCAGTTGAAAAAGGATGGGAACCCTTGTTACACACATCTTTCGACATCGCCAAGGCGTGCATCGATGAGGTAATCTATGTCGTCATTGAAGGTGAGTTAGAGGATAGCATGCCATGTTTGGAACCAGTTTTTGAGGATTATGGAGAATCTCAGCCTAAACCCGTCGATTTCCAGGTGATAGAGTTAGAGGTTGAAAAATCTCGTCCTGTTCTACCGTCTCGTATATCGTATATTTTTTTAGTTTTTTCTTCTTGTTTTCAAAAGTTAGTTGAGTCAGTTGAGTTAGAGTCTTTATTTTCAGTTGAGTCAATTCTTGAGTCTTTTGATTTTTCTTTTTCCTTTTTTCAAACAAAATAAAAAAATCTAAAATTTGACCTGTCTAGTTCTCTTTAAAAGATGAAGAGCCTGATAGCCTTACCGAGATATATCGACTCAGCCAAGACGGGACCAGAGAAATAAAAGAATTTCTTTATGCCTTGACAGGGATAGGTCACGTCAAGCAATTGGCATTAAAAATTTGCCCTTCATAGAGAGAGTCAGGTGATAAAAATTTGTTGCTTTCTTTATTTGTTTTCTAGATTAGCTTATTTATTTATTTATTTATTTTGTAGGGACGACCTAGAGGAGAGGAGCATCTTTTTTGAGAGGTTGGCCTACTACCACCACCATCCCATGTGCGACTATGTTTTCAGGGGAGATTTTTTGTTTCTTTGAACCTTTTCTTTTTTTCTTTTTTGAGCTATATTTGAGATACATTGGGGATAATGTATTATTTTAAGTTGGGGTGCGGTACCCGTTGGGTAGTTTTATTAGCTTGGGGTCCTTGAGCGTTGTGCTCAGACAATGTTGTGTGCTTTATTGCCTTATTAGCTTGTTTGCTATGTTGTTATCAAGATAGTTTACAACACACTCTTCTTGTGATGAAATTTGCATGAAAGAATGTTAAGAAAGCATGATCATGATTTTAGCCGAATTTAAAAAAAAAATTCTTGTCCCTCATGCATCTTTAAGTCATTGTTATGTGAAATTAAAATATTGCATGCTTAGAATTGGGTTATTTGGTTTTTACTTCTATTGTCACCCCGAAAGATCCACCTTTGACTTAGGATTAACCATACTTGTTGTAAAGAAAAACTAGACAAAGTGGATAAAATAGGGCCTACTGTGAACTAAAAAAAGAAAAAAAAAGAAAGAAAAGCAAATTAATTACAATTCTGAACAAAAAGAAAAAAACATAAAAAGGAGGCATAAACCGGTGTGCCTGCACAAAAAATAGTGTGTGTGTGTGCATGGATAGAGGTGAAAAGAGCTACCTCCACCGTGTATAGTTAGGACCCCACGAGAAACTAATAGATAGGTTCCCAGTGGTGGGGTATGAAAGCTAGCCCTCTAGGTAAAATAAATGACCTCTATGTTTTGTGTGTGCGTTTTGGCATCCTTGTCTTAGTGTTGCCCTCACTTTGCAAGTTTGGTATGTTTGGGGTTGATAATTGAGCTAGTGTAGGGGAAAACAGGATGAGAACCTTTTAAAAATTTTTTAGGTTGTGCAAGCTCAACTAACAAAACTCTAGTCTCACTCATGCATGAATAGATTAAGAACCATTCTTAATTTGTGCTTCATTGATTGATCATAATTGAATTTCGTTCTTGATTACAAATTTAATTCAAATTGTCTGTTGATGTAACACCCCTGGAGTTTTTTTTTTTCAAGAATGAACTTTCGAGGACGAAAGTTCTTTGAGGAGGGAAGAATGTAATACCCCGCACATTTTTTTTAGTAATAATGTAATTTCAGTAACTTTATTATTCGAAATTTCAGTAATTGTTATTAGTTGGAGGGCATTTTTGGAATTTTGGACTTCAAGTATAAGTGCGGGAATTTAATTGTTGGTGTGAAATTATTCAATTTGAAATTCAAATGGAAAATTAATGGCAAAAATTAATTTTCTTTTGAAACGGAAAGGAATTTAATAGTATAAAATGGAAAGGAATTAAATGTAATTATATTTACTTCCTTTTTTGTTTTATTATTATTATTATTGTTATTGTTTTTCTTATAAAAAGTCAAAACCCATCCCTCTTTTCTTCCTCACGTTCGTGAGCCCGTCCGACGCCTCCAAAGCCGTCACGTCAGTTTCTTCTTCATGACCTACGTCCACCACTGCTCAAACGTCATTCGCTTTTGCCGTCACTAGATCTATCGATTTGGGTAAGATTTCTGTCGTTTGGATTTGTTTTCGGTTGATTCTTGAATACTCATTTACTTTTGGCATCAATTGGTTGATACCCATTGTGTTTCAACTTTGGATTCAAGTTTGTGAAGGTATTGAGGTGTTGTTCAGTGAAGTTGGAGTTTGTTTTAGCTAGTTTTGGTAAGTTTTATGCTTTGATTACCCTCTTGTGGATTAATTTTGGTTGTTGAGAAATTTTGGTAAAGTTATTTGGAAGTGATTTTTGACGAAGCTACATATGGATAATGTATTTGAGACATTGATAGTGAAGTATGTATTTGATTCAAGCTTTAGTCATGTAAGTCTAATTTCAAATATGATTAGGGGGTTGATTCAAGAATTTCATTCAAGATGAAGAAGAGTTTAGTTTGTTAATTATTTGGACTTAAAATTGGAGGCTTGGAAGGTGAATTTGAATTGGACCACACCTTAGGTAAGGTTATCTGGGAATATTTTGTAATATTTGGGTGTTTGGAATTTGGCCTTAACTATTAATTTTAAAGCTTGGTTTATGTTTAGGCTTAATTAAGGATTCAAGAATTTCACAAAGATTCAATTGCTCTTTGGTTCGACCTAATATCAAGGTAAGTAATCTTATTACTGGAGCTGCCCACGGGCCATACATTAGATGTATGCTAGCATGTTAAATGAAGGTTATGGCAGAATGACAGCATGAAAGATTGATAGTATAATATGATTAAAGTATGTTCTGTTACGAGATCCGAATTATTTATTTATGCACATAAACACTTGAATGCTAGTATGGGATGGTATGTGCTTCCATAGTTGTATTTGATCTGATGATGTTGAGGTATACTGTATGTTGTAGAACCATGAAGTTGAGGTATATGTGTATGTTGAAGAGCCATGATGTTGAGGTTTATATGTATGTCATAGATTCGTACTGTGATGATTATGATGTTCAGACTGTGCAAATGTCCTTATGATTAGTTAGATGCCCATTAGATTTTGTGTTTCCTTCGGGATTCATCAGTTTGTGTTTCCTTCGGGATTCACTAGTTTGTGCTTCCTTCGGGATTCACCAGTTTGTGCTTCCTTCGGGATTCACCAGTTTGTGTCTCCTTTGGGATTCACTAGTGTGTGTCTCCTTTGGGATTCACCAGTGTGTGTCTCCTTCGGGATTCACCAGCTTGTGTCTCCTTCGGGATTCATCAGAGGTAGTGGGCATACTTAACTACAATAGGATAGGACTCGGTCTCCTTCTTATTTCATGTGCATATATGTCCCATGAGGACTAGAGCAGTTATATGTTTCACCAGAGGTGGGTATCTAGAGGACATAGATGCCCAGCCTGACCCCAGTAGTGGGGTTACTTACTGAGTATTTTATACTCATTCTTTCTCATGTTGTTGTTTCAGGTAAAGGTAGAGATGCACTGGCGATGGACAAGCGGAATTCGTGATCGAGCCACTGGGACTAGTTTTTACGCTTCCGCATCATGAAATTTAGAGTTCTTTTCATGTTTCTCTTAACTTTTAGTTTTGATGTTTAAAACTTACTTTAAGAATTGTTTTTAAGACTCATTTACTATCCTTTATGATTTATGGGTACCCTACTATTGTTTTAGTATTTGAATTTAATGAAAGTCTTTTGAACTTACCTTATTTAATTAGCATTTATTTCGCCATAACCGAGTGTCATTTTGAGTTCCATGCATGCATGTATTTAGTAACAGCCTAACTTAAGTCCTAGGGGGTCGGGTCATTACAGTTGAGACTGGAGTAATAACCTTACGAATTAAGCTAGTATATCTTTAATTATTTTATATTCTATTTGATTTCATGTTTATACCTTGCTCAAGACGAGCAAGAATGAAGTTGGGGGTGTTTGATAGCTCTCAAAAAGAGCTATTATTCTTAACTTAATTCGGGCTTGTTATTGGATTTTATGTGTTTATTTTCCTATTTTGTAGGTATCGAGCAATCAAGAGGTAGAATTGGCGATTTGGTGAAGAACATGGTTAATTTGGAGCAATTTGGAGTTGATTTGAACATCTGGGGATTAAAGGAGTCAAAAAGACCACAATGCCTCTGTTTTAGCATCGCAACACTTACCTTACATGAAGCCCCGACACTCGCCTGACGCTGAAAGGCAATAGCCTGGTGTGTAGGAGAGCGTTGAAACACTCTAAGTTAGCAACAACACCAACGTTGCAACGTTTTTCCTGACGCTTGTGGCCT
The DNA here is from genome assembly GCF_027475165.1 of Benincasa hispida. Classification (NCBI taxonomy): domain Eukaryota; kingdom Viridiplantae; phylum Streptophyta; class Magnoliopsida; order Cucurbitales; family Cucurbitaceae; genus Benincasa; species Benincasa hispida. The sequence goes on from NC_143482.1 coordinate 36,371,518, forward strand.
TTCTATCGAGCATTGCAACGCTGTTTCTAGCGCTGTGATGCGTTATTTTATGAATGGAAATATGGATGATATGCATTGATGGATTGCATTGTGCACTCAAGTTTCCCCAACGAAATTCAAGTGTAAATTCCTCTGAGTTTTCTGGTAAGTCTAAGATCGAACACAGGGACTTGTGAAAATAGTTGTGTTGGTAATGTTTATGAAAACTTTGTGGTAACCAAGTTAATAAATAAAGTGTGGGTGTGTTGTTGCATTGATGAAAAAGAAGTACATAAAGGCGACAGATTTGAGAAAGATAGTTACGTTTATAGATGCAATGAGTATGCAATGAACGGGTTGAGAAGACCTTTAGCTAGCGTTACTCGGGAATACGTCAAACTTTGCGATCATGTTACAACCATGCACAGCAAGTCACTTCCCAATGTAAATGCGATGCTCCTGAGTCTAGGATGCATGTGTTGAATGCAAAATGTCCATAAATCTTATCCCTAAGTCTCTACTCTTGTCCTATGCGTTGATGCAAAATGCGTGAAAGCAAGGTGACCGCATACAATCATACCTTATTGCTAAGATGCATGCGATGCATTAATAACAAATAGTGCTCATTCCTAAGCGCCTATCTCCCGTTTATGCATTCTAATCTGGTTCTTCCAAACCTAGATTCTGACTTGACCTTTCCAAGTCTAGATCCTGTCCTTAGACTACCCTCCCGAGTATTTCTAATAGACGAATGAAGCGTACATAAACAAGATAATCGCAAAGATGAAGATTCCCTCGTTATGCTAGCTAACTACTTCTCAACCCATTCAATTAATTTAGCTACTCATGCATAAATAACAGAGAATGAACAGATATAGAGAAAGACATACCATTCTTATAACTGAGTTGAGTACAAAATGATAATGGAAAGTAAAGGTAGAGAGCCTGGTAGCAATTCCTAGCTGACCGAGGCTTTTTACACTGAATCTCTATTCTGATCTACAAATATTCCATCATCCACAAGCGTCGGCCCTCTCTCTGTCTTAGAGCTTCCGGTACTTTCCCAAGCTTACCAGAACGATCTACCGGCACACCTTCTTCCTCGTGTCCGCCTTAAAATGAAAGGAAACTATGGACAGAGGCGTGAACTTGTAAAGTGATGAAGTAATCGACTGCTTAACCCCTTCTCTGGAGAATGCACTTGGTATTTATAGAGTTTTCATGGTGAAAGGCGGCTTCTCCCTCCCGGTTGTACAGATGGGACAACTTTAATTCCTGACTGATGTGCCGGATAATTGTCACCGATAAAGCTGAATGTACTTCGTGAACATTATCGGCTATCAACTTAATTTGGAAGCGACTGCCGTCAACTTTCTGTCCCATCACTCTTAATTATCCTTTCACCTGGATGCGCCCACCATGTTGTGCTGACCAAGTTGCGGTGATTCTTCTTGGACGAATATTTGCGAGCACGATCAATGCAAAGTCTTGCGGTGAAGTTGTGCTCGACCAATGTATTCCTATGATCGCAATCTCTGCATTACGTTAACGTATATTCTGCACAAAAATGTAAAGATCAATTGTTGTAATGTGTTGGATGCATGCGACCGCAATATTATAGAATTTATGCCTAATGGACGCAATTTAACATATTTCATCAATGCAATCCAATATTGTTTAAGAACCTAGTACTATGATAACGTGCATTTCTGCCAGTTATCACGTTGCAACGCTGCGAAGATTTCCTTAAATATCTTCTTTCTTCTTTAGGTCAAAATATGCTAACTTTTCGGGGCTGAATTAATGGAAGCCGAACTTAAACTTCAATCTTCTTCCTTTCCCTTTATATTTTAGTATCTTTAGGTTAGTTGTTCTTTTTCTTTTGGGTTGTAATCAATGGGATTGGATGTGTATATCGGATTTATCTATGAATTAAGATGTAACTCCTATCTAATTTCTTTTGAGCTAGAGCCCTATGTTTATTTTCTTGAAGGTTTTCTAATTAATTTAAATGAATTGTTGTGAACTCTTTGGGATGATTTGATTGAATCTTAATGGATTTTTTATAAATTGATCTGACAAATTAGTTTATTGAAATTCTTATTTGCAAAATCGTCATAGCCTGTGCATATAGTGATTGATTTAGTTGCGTATTAGGATCACATGTGTAAAGTCTAGACTTTTTTTTTTTTTTTTTTACCAAATGCATGTATGCCCTAATATAATCTTTTTCAAATAAATCATGCTATAACATATGAGTTTTCCGGCTTATAGTATGTCTCAACAATTGAACCTTTTCGTAATGAAATTCAATTTTAACTTGTTTGTCTCTAAGAAGGAAGAATTGTAAATTGAATTAGGAGTAATTTGGTTTAATATCGAATTTGGCTAATTGGACTATTAGATTTTCTAATAGGTTGAGGGGTTGACAGATTCAGTATAATTAATTGATGCCTAATTAAAGAAATTGCATAGGAAATTCTCTCTTGCTCTAGAAATTAGATAGACTCCTATTCTAGATTACATTTACCTTTTTATTTTAATTTCACGTATATATTTCTTCTACACAAAACCCCCCATTTATCGTTCTAGTAAGAAAATTAACTTAATGAAATAAATCGCACTTTCCTGCGGATTGACTCGGACTTACTACTGTTGCTATGTTTCAGTAGTAATAGGAGTATTTCGGTATATACAAATTTTCTTTTGATCAAGTTTGTAATTATCAACAATGTAAGTTTCGGGTCTGTAAAAAACGGCGCCGTTGCCGGGGAAGCCATTGACGTTTCGTTAGTTAAATTTCTAGTTAGAGTATTATTTTTCTTTTGATTTGTTTTCCTTTTTTTGTGTTAGTATTCAAAGCATGGACAAATATCATCAACAAGGATGAGAACAATGGAGTGGAGCATCTCGAATTAGTGACGAGGTTCGTGACCTCTGAGATCAACGTGCTAAGTTAACTTCTTTGGTTAGTCAATTGGTTACAAATAACCTGCAGTAGGTGCAAGCATGTAGGATTGATCACCCTGAGCAAGCATGCCTAAGTTTTTCGTGGAGCCCTATGCGACGAGATTACTCCATGGGAGGTATCCTAGTTATATGGATGACGATTTCCATCGGCCTAGATGGGAGGAGTCCTATGTCTATGGAAACCTAGGATGGGACCAGTTCCACTATGATTCACACCCTGCCACATCTGACAAGATGATGCATGCTCATACCGTCGACTCATGTGAAGGAACTCTAACAGGGAGAACCTTGAGCGGAAGCAGATCGACCAAATTCCATTTTTATTGAATACAAAGTCTATAGTAAACAAACAACAAGATATGCATTTAATTCTAAATTACAACATGCTTTAGAAAGAAAGGGTTTCAAGAAACCTCACCTTTGAAGATCTTTTCTTCACGTTTTTCCCTCGAACAAATCATGAACTTCTTGAAGACCTTCTTCAAGATAAACCTCGAACAGAACTGGACACTACCACAAACATTACCTTGGTATTCTCAGGATGAGAACCCAGGAGTGGTGGGCTCTGACTATTTTGGTTTAGAGGGAAAACTTAATGTGTAGGAGGAAAGATTGAGAACTTTGAAAACTCAAGGTAAAACATAGAACTCTTATGTATTTTTCTCCACTATCTCACAACAGCCTCACGAAGAAGAAAAAACATTTTTCTTTTTATTCTCCTTGCCATAAATAACCACCACCCACTAATGTGGGTGGAGAGAAAAGATGGGGAAGAAAGTTGTAACTTTCTTCCTTATTATTAAAATAATAATAATAATAATATAAATATAAATATGATAACTAATTTATCATATTATATATATTAAATTATATGTTATATCAAATATAACATATAACCTATAGTTTTAATATTGTATCACATACAATATAAACTATAGTTTCTTTTCTCTTTTATATGGCATTTAATATAAATCTTATTTATATTAAATTAAACAACTATGAATCTAATTCATAGAAATTATATTTGAATCTCATTCAAATATTTTTTCCTTCCATTAAAGCTATAATGTATCAAATACATTATAACAATTATATCACATATAATTGAAGCAACTTAATTATATCATACATAATTAAATCTCTCTATTAATTTGAACAATTCAAGTTAATCCAAAAACTAATTCTCAAGTAAATCCTATTGAGCTACCAAGGGGATCTCATGGATCTGTAGCTTGAAACTCCAACGGTACATGAATAATCAATTAAACTCTTTAATTACATTATTCACCATCCATTATTTGTCGGGCACTCCACTAAAGACTGACAACTGCACTCTTTGCACTATAGATATATTTCTGTGTCCATTGAATACAACTAATCAACAGTACGATGACCCTTCATAAATTGCTCATTAGTATAGCTAGGCCAAATTACCATTTTGCCCATGTAGTTACATCTAACTCCTTAACTACCATTGATCCCTCTAATGAACAATAGATCATAGTCCAACTATAACTAAACCCCTCTCGGGCTAGGATAAGGCGTGACGCCACATTGTTCAAGACCTGGAATTAGCCTTTAAGGGAGAAATTTATCTACTTACCGCTACCTCGGGGAAGCAGTGAATTCCATCTTGTATAGCTGTGTTCCCAGCTCCCCAATCAGACGAATCCCCAAAATGGTAGGCTTGTTGAGTGGTTGATTTGGCCACTCTCACCCATACAAATCAAAGAACCGCCCTCATAGACAGAAGTTCACAACTCACTCATGATTAAGGTCATGTTACCTATGGTCATTCTGAAAGTCTCTATTATGAACGATGTTTTATAATGAGACTAAACATTTCGTGGTCCGATTTTATACAAACTCCTTTGTATAGAATATCCCCGCTAGCATGTCTAATACATGAATGATCAGGATCAGATCATTTGTAGCACTTTACAATATTTGTAACACCAACAAAGTGGGTCATACTCGTAGTGTCACCAGGATAAGGTATCCAACCTTATCCACATACAATGTTTACAAACTATAGGACCCTACGAGATTTAGGGCATCAACCCCAACATCAGGTATGTCATTAGAAGATGTGATTAGACAACTTGCTATTAACAATATTGTTTTTGAGTAGAAGATCCGCAACCTCAAGAAGAGCTTTAGTCTTCAGTATGAGGTCGAAACTGATCTTTAGAGTTTGAGAGACTCAGTCGCTCAACCTTCTGATTCAGTTGAAAGAGGATGGGACCCCTGTTACACACATCCTTGGTAAGCTACCAGATTCACCGTCGTCCATGAACTCGTGCTACACAAATAATATTTATATGCACCGAACTAACTACTTATACTAACTAGTAGTACAAGCGACAAGTCCGGGGTCGAACCACAGAGAGCCGATTTGGATTCCTAAAAAATTGATACTTGTAGAAAGTAACCGGGGGGGTTTGTAAAAATTGTGAATAAAAATTGCAAGAAAATGGAAAGTGCACGATGTGAAAGAATGCGGAAATTTATCAATTGAACAAAATACTTAGCTTGGGTAATTCTAGTTTAATTCATTCTTTTTCAATTCTATCATGGACTATTCAAAAGATGCGTGAGAAATCGAATTGTAACTTAGCCTACTCGATTAGAAGCCTAACCAACAGTCCTCAACTAATCTATCAATCAACAGGCATTAAGAGTCAAGAAAAAGCTAAGCCAAATAATTGATTTCCATTGTCTAACCAATTAATTGAGCGAGAATTATCCATTGCTTCCTAACCGGCAGTCCTCAACTAAGTTAGAAAGTAAATGCTTACTAAATCGAATCCCAATTTAACACAACAAACTTACTTATCCATTGCTTCTAGGTGGCAACTACCTAAAGACTACAAATTAGGGCCAATCAAAGCAATCAATTATACATGCATAGCTAATTTGTCAAACTATCCTATACAAGACAATTGAAGAATAAGTACAAGATAAATTCTCATAAATTTAGAATAAATTCACAGAATTACACAAAAAAGTCTCAAGAATCGAATTGGAACTAAATTAAACTACAAAACCCAAGCTAAGTTCTTTACCCTTTAGCCACGAAACATCTTCAAAGTCGATACATTGTTCAAAGGGGAAGAAATTATTACAAAATTATGGCAAAAAGGTAGGCTAAAATCGAGCTAGAATAGGATGGCGGCACTCAAAATCGAGTGTAAAAATCATGATGTCATCGGTTGAACCCCTAACGATCCTTTTATAGATTTGTCGTAGCGTCGCAACGTTGCAGCGTAATTATGCTAAGCGTCAGGTGAGCATCACAGCACTGCCTTGACGCTCGGTTGCGCGCACGCTGAGGCTGATCGTTTGTCAAACTACGTAGCATCACAATGCTGCCTATTCTGTCCAAGAGCGTTGAAGTGTAGCGTTGAGTGAGCGGTGCGATGGTGGCATTATGACATTTCCCGAGCGTTGCAATGCTTGAAGCAGTGTTGCAACGCTCCCTACATCCGAGCATTCTTCCTTCTAGCGTTGAGCTAACATTGGAAGTAAGCATATGAAGAGCGTTGTGATGCTCGATAGGGCAAAATTCTTCATTCCTTTTTAATTTGTTCAATTTGGCTCTTAACTTCATAATTTTAACGCCTTTTGGTCCCAAACGCTTAATTCGACTGCTATACGCTCAAATCCTACAAAATAATCAATTTAACTAAATTAAGTAGCTAAAAAACCCCGAGTTAAGTCGAAGAAGATAACATATTTTCGGTGCTATCAAACACCTTCAACTTAATTCTTGATCATCCTCGAGCAAGTTAAAACAAGCAATCATGCAAAAATAATCAGTTTGTTAAACTAGAATGTTCCTTACTCAAGCCTTAACAGTCAACTAGAATCAAATTTACAATCGATTAGTTAATAAAAAAAACATTCCATCATTTCAAGAACGGTTTGAAAATTCATTTTAAGATTTGTTATGCATGTTCAAGCTCAAAGTCATTTATCTTGAACAAGAGTGAGCCCAGAATGGCCTTATGAATCTTCCATTTATTTTCCCCTACACTACCTCGAAGGATCCGGAATTAGCTTTCCTAAATTCAAAGTGGTAATGACATCAAATTGGATCGGAAAAAATCTAATCATCCATCGCCTTTACTGCACGCTTTTCCTTCTCCTTTTTTTTTTCTTTCTTTTGGTTTTTTTTTCCAAACAAAGGGGAAACTTAATCTAGGAAACTGACTTTCGTTTTGGCTTGCTCACACGGGTGTCATGTGAGTCATCCAACTACGCGCCAATTTCCCTTCAAAAGTGCCTAAGTTTATTCATTCCTCTTGGATACTTTAGCTCAGAGGGAAACCACGGGTCTCATGGCCGCCCCAGGTTAATCATACCTTTGAAAAAGAGAAGTAGACCCCGATACATGCATATATGAAAATTCTCCTCTTTTTTTTAGGCAGCAGTGATATCAATTGACTACATCTCAATGCATGCATTACTAAATTAAACTGTGGAAAGACTAATATCTATCACCAAGGCCTATCGGAGCGACAACAAACTTATGGTCTCATAATTCAATTCTAAGTAAGCATACAGGGTTAAGATAAATATGCAAAGGGCTTGGAAATGTAATAAAAAATATTAAGCAGAATTTTAAAAACACTCATGAAAATTATGAATCCTTTTATCCAACCTATTCTAATGCAAAAACAATTTATACGAGTGTGTCATAGACTAGTCATCGCAAGGAACAAAATAGTAAGATAAACTACAATCAAGCAAACACATATGAAAACAAATCAACCTAAAAATCGCCTAAAAATTAAAACACCCCACTGCAAACTTTTAAAGCATACGTTGTTTTCAATGTGATTAAAATAAAGCACGAGGGATAAGAATACTTCCCTGAACAATGGAGTGAAGGAAGGATGTCAGACACTTGAATCAACTCCTTTTCACCAAAAATCCTAGCAAAACAAGAATGATAGAAAGAATTAGGTTCAACACAAATAAAAAATTACTAAATTGAAATCTAAACTAAGAAAGCAAGTAAATTTAAAGTCTGGCTGCCTCCAGGAAGCAAATATTTATGGTTGGTTGCTCAACCATGATGGCTCGTTTTCATATGTAGATCGATGAGTCCAACCGATAAACGATGTCAAAACAATCCAAAGATTCGCCATCATGGAAGACCTTCAACCTATGCTCATTTACTTTCAGAACTTTTCCTGTCTCAAGATTAACAATGTCTACTGCACCATAAGGATAAATGTGAGAACACCAAATGGGCCAAACCATTTGGATCAGAGTTTACCAGGCATAAACTTCAATCGAGAGTTGTATAGGAGTACCTTTTTCCCTACTTGAAACTCCTTGGGTGCAATCATTCTGTCATGAAAATCTTTCGCCCTTTTTTTTATAAATTAGAGAATTGTCAAAACATTCTAACCTGAGCTCCTCCAACTTCTGAAGCTGTAAAAGTCTAGCCTCTCTAGTTTCCTTTAAATCCCAGTTTCACTTCTTAACTGCACAATATGTCTTATGCTAGATCTAAACTGGAAGATGGCAAGCTTTTTCATAGACTATCCTATAGGGAGACATCCCAATAGAAATCTTGAAGGTCATCCTGTAAGCCCATAAAGCGTCGTCAAGTCCAAGGCTCCAATCCTTCCTTCCTGGGTTGACCACCTTTTCCAAAATAGTTTTCACTTCCCTATTGGACACCTCTGTCTACCCATTAGTCCGAGGGTGATATGGGGTGGCAATATGATGTTGTACACCGTACTTCTTCAACAACGAAGCAATTACTCGATTGTAAAAGTGTGATTCTGGGTCACTGATTATCATCATCAGTAATAGTGGCCTTTGCTTCCACCCATTTGGAAACATAGTCCACTACCAATAAAATGTACTTGAACCCACAAAAAGAAGAAAAAGGTCCCATAAAGTCAATCCCCCATACATCAAATATCTCATAGAAAAGAATAGGGACTTGTGGCATTTCGTTCCTATGGAATAAACCTCTTGACTTTTGACAACGTTCGTAAGTCTTACAAACAAAGTATGCATCCCTAAATAAAATGTCCCAATATAAACCTAAATCTAAAACTTTTCTTACCAGTTCTCTTGGGACTGAAGTGTCCACCACATGCATGCTTAAGACAGAATTCTAAAACAGAAAAGAATTCTTCATTAGGAAACATCTTCTAACTACTTGATCAACATAAAATTTTAAAAGAAAAGGGTCCTCCAAGACATAATACTTTCACTCACTTTTTATTTTATCTTGTTTATTCCTATTCATTCCATAAGGGAACTCACAAGTGGTCAAGTAATTAACAATGTCAGCATACCAGGGAGTCAAAAAAATACAGTCTACCTGTATCAGTGCGTGGCCAGGGAAGTCACAATCAGAACTGAGACAACCTCCATCAGCTGCAATCCTGCTCAGGTGATCGGCATCAACATTCTCACATCCCTTCCTATCCTGAATTTTCGAGTTAAACTTTTGGAGGAGAAGAACCCACCTCAGCAATCTGGGCATGGACTTCTTCTTGGACATCAAATAGTGCAAAGCTGCATGATCATAAACAACAACTACTTCAAATCCAATAATATAAGAGCGCAATTTCTCAAGAGCAAAAAAAACAGCTAAAAACTCCTTTTCTATCGTGGTGTAGCTACATTGATTTGGGTTGAGGGTCTTCAAAGCATAGTAGATCACGTGATGTTTCTTATTAATCTTCTGCCCCAATACCGCTTCTACAGCATGGTCGCTCGCGTCGCACATGATCTTGAAGAGAAGATTCCAACGAGGAGCCTAAATGACCAGAGCACACGATAGGGTGCTTTTTAGCACACCAAAACTTTTCCTGTATTCATCATTAAAATCAAAGGCCACGTCCTTTGAAGAAGAGAGGTCATCGGCTGAGCAATCTTACTAAAGTCTCTGATAAACCTGCGATAGAAACCTGCATGACCAAGAAACGAATGAACCTCCCTCACATTTGTGGGGTAAGGGAGCTTAGCAATAACATGAATCTTGGTAGGATCTACCTCTATGCCATGCTCAGATACAATATACACTAATGCAATGCCACATGAGGCCATGAAATGACACTTTTCAAAATTCAGTACTAGGTTAGACTCAATTCATCTGTCTAGCACCCTAGATAAATTAGACAAGCAATCAACAAATGAGTCTCCATACACAGTAAAGTCATCCATGAATACCTCCATGCATTTCTCAATAAATTCAGAAAATATGCTCCCCATGCATCACTGAAAGGTGTCAGGGGCATTACATAGTCCAAGTGGCATTCTTCTGAAAGTGAAGGTGCCATAGGGACATGTAAAGGTCATTTTCTATTGATCCTCCTGGTTAATCGGGATTTAATAGAAACTCGAAAAACCATCAAGGAAATAGAAGAAAGGCTTACCGGCCAATCTTTCAAGCATCTGGTCAATAAAGGGAAGAAAGGCTTACCTCGTTGGGGGACTTAACACTGACTGCAACTCTAGTTCTAAATTGTTGAGAATTTACTGCCATAGTAGCTATCAGGTTCATTGCCTCAGACGAGGTTTTATTGACTAAGGCTCTTCCTACAGCTGCATCTATGCTGCTTTTATCGGTCTACACCAGACCCTCATAAAAGTACTAGATCAACAACTGGTCTGAGATCTAATGGTGAGGAAACTTGGCATAAGTCTTTTTGAACCATTCCCAATACTCTTGAAGTGTCTCCCCATCAAACTGCTTAATGTTGTATATCTTTTTTCTGATACTGGCAGCTCAAGATGCTGGGAAGAACATTTCCATGAATTGCCTCTGCAACTCATCCCAAGATGTGATGCTACCAAGCAGAAGAATGTAGAGCCACTCCTTGGCATCTCCCTTCAACTAAAAGGGGAATGCTCACATGTTTATCTACTCCTGGTTCACCCTGTTTGGTCTCATCCCATTACACACCACATAGAATTCCTTCAAGTGTTTGTGCGATTCCTCACCCTGTTAACCAGAAAATGCAGGAAGTAAGTGAATTAAGCCAGATTTAAGCTCGAAATTACCTATTGTTTCAGGATAGGCAATGCACAGTGGCCGCTGAGTGAAATTTGGTGTTGTGAGCTCCTTGAGAGTCTTTTCTCGTTCAACCATTACTGGTAAATTCTCAAGAACGCTCTCTTCTCCGGATGTGTCTTCAACACTAATATCTCTATCAATCGTAGCTTGTTGTCTCATCTCTCTTCTAATTCTTCACTCCTTCATGGAAAGTTCTACAAAATACAACTGTTTATAGCCTTTGGGAGTGTGGGTCATGCACCAAAAGAGAAAATCGATTAGCATGAAATGATTTTGTATTTTGGCTTCCGCTATGCCTTAGGGTTTTCATCCCTTCAAATGAATGTTGGATACTTTAATTAAAGGAGTTTAAGTAATTATTCAAGTATCATTGGAGCTTCAATCTATATGTTCATAAGGTCTCCTTTGTAGCTCAACTAGGATTATTGAGAATTAATTTTGGATTAATTTGAATTGTTCAAATTAATTGAGTGAATTAATTATATGTGATATAATTAATATAATGTATTTGGTATATTATAATATAAAGTTTATTCAGAGAAGAATTAAATATTTGTATATGATTCAAATATTAATTATATAGATTTGATTCATATAATTAAATTTAGTATAAATGTGACTTATATTAAATACCACAAATGATTGAGAGAATTAAATACTATAGGTTATATTGTATTTGATATAAAATAAAAATTATAGGCTATGTGTTATATTTGATATAGCATATAGTTATATATATACCTATAATAAGTTAATTATTATATCTATCCATCTATCTATCTATATCTATATCCATCTATCTATCTATATCTATATCTATCTATCTATATCTATATCTATATATATATATATATATAATTATTATTATTATTTAAATTTAATTTTATTTATTTTAATTTAATTTTGAATTTAAAGGGAGGGAACTTCCCTCCCATTAATTCTCTCTCAGTTTTTACGTGATGAGTGGGAAGTTAGTTCTATTATCCAATTCATCTTCTTCATACAGAGGGTCTCTGTGATTTCTAGGTTTTGATTTCCCTGAAAAATTACCTTCTCAATACTTTCCCTCTCCCAAAAGAACACAGAGCTCACACCTCTTGTGATTCTCATCCCCTACAGAGAATACAGAGGTCTCACTTGGGTGGTGTCTTGGTTTTGGTTTGTTTTTCGAAGAAGGTTTGTGATTGGATCTAGGAGGGAATTTGAGAAGAAGATTTTGGTTCTTCAAGGGTATGTAACCTTCTCCCCTTTTCCTCTTTTTTGCATGCTGCAATTTATGTTGATGCATAATTTTTTTTTTATTTTGTAAAATTTGCATTTATGTGAAAATTGTGAATTGGGAACGATCCCTGCTTCTACTGTGGACCTTGGGGTTCCTTCAGAAGTGTACTAATTGTATGCGTAATGGTCATAATAAAAGAACATGTAAAAATCCACCTATTTGAATGATCATATTATGGGCATCAAAGGTAGCTTTATTATTTGTTTTCATTTGAGTATATTTTTTCTCATTTAAGTAAGAATAGTGTGTTGTTTTAATAGGTTCAGTATAACAGTGTATTGTTTTAGTGGTTTTTTAGTATATTAGTATATTGATTTTGCATCTTGTTTTAGTATATGAACGATGTTGCTATTATCCTTTGAATGAAACTCAAATTCTCTACACCATATTAAAGTTATATATATGCAAGTCAGGTACTCTTGAATACATTTATATCAAAGGTAATCATATGACAATATGACAAAGATTAAAAAGCAATTATATGACAATCAGAATGCAATCAAAATGAAATCATATAACTATCAGAAACTATTAACTGGTTGAAAAAAAATTAGAGACAATCAGAACGCAATCAGATAACTATCAGAAATTAACTAATTGACAAAGAATAAAAGGCAATCATATGACAATCTGCTGCTAAGCATTGCTAATAAGTGGCAAATTAAAGCGAAAGACTAACATCAAAATCTAATATTTTTCCTTTCTGAAGGCTTTACAATTCATGTCATTATCAATCAAAACATATGTCCTAACATCGAAGACTAGCATTAAATTCTAAATTAGGTGACAACATTGTTTAACTAGGTATCAACAAAAGACATAACATGTATCAACAAAAGAAACTGTAACATCAAAGTCTACAAATGTAACGATCGGATCCTTACATATTATGGTCCGACCACTACGACATGCATGCTTAGACTTTTCTATTATGAGATGAAATTTTGGTAAAAATCTCCAAATATCATATCTAAGATTTTATTAATTAGGTAGTAAACTACATAAAAAGTTTATTTTACAAAACACCAGAACCCATAAAACACTAGCGTGGTGATACAAAAATGCATATGCCTATAATAGTGAGTTTGATAGTTGGCCATTTGAGCGACGTCCAGTTTTGCCACCTACGCTGTGTCCTTACCTACAAAGTCTGTAAAAATAGGATGAGCATATAATATACCCAATAAGTAGTTCTCACATAGAGTAGTGACCAAATGCACAATCACATGCAACATGTTCTGAAAACATATGATTGAGACCGAAAACATATAATAACATGTGGTGGTCGGTTATGCTTCTAACGTAAATTTCTCCTCCCTGATAGGAAAATGAGAACTTAGGCGGAAACTAACCCATCTGATGATTAGTGGGTCATGCAGTCAGTAGGGCCAGAGTCGCATCCAACATCACTAATGTAAATTTCCCCGCCCTGATAGAAAGATGAGGACTTAGGCGAAAACTAGCTCATCTGATGATTAGCAGGTTATGCAGTCAGTAGGGCCAGCGTCGCATCCAACATCAACCATTAACATAAACGTAAGATTGGACTAGAGGGGTGCAACCATACGTACCATGTTAGTCCCTAGCATAATCTTGATATAGAATTGGGTCTAGAGGGGTGCAATCATACATGCCCTGCTAGCCCTAGAAGCATAACCTTTATCTAATTAAAATTTAATCTTATGAACAAACATAATGCATGAGGTCCCTTGTCGATAAACATATTTTAAACGTGTAATGCAACATAACAATAACATAATTATGCAACATATTAAAGGTACACTACCATGAAACTAACTAATTGACAAACAATTAACTAATTGACAAAAAATAAAAGGCAATCATATGACAACCTGCTGCTAAGCATTGCTAATAAGTGGCAAATTAAAGCGAAAGACTAACATCAAAATCTAATATTTTTTCTTTTCTGAAGGCTTTACAATTCATGTCACTATCAATCAAAACATATTCCTAACATCGAAGACTAACATTAAATTCTAAATTAGGTGACAACATTGTTTAACTAGGTATCAACAAAAGACATAACATGTATCAACAAAAGACAAACTGTAACATCAAAGTCTACAAATGTAACGACCGGGTCCTTACATATTATGGTCCGACCACTACGACATGCATGCTTAGACTTTTCTATTATGAGATGAAATTTTGGTAAAAATCTCAAAAGATCATATCTAAGATTTTATTAATTAGGTAGTAAACTATATAAAAAGTTTATTTTACAAAACACCATGACCCATAAAACACTAGTGTGGTGATACAAAAATGCATATGCCTATAATAGTGAGTTTGATGGTTGGCCATTTGAGCGACGTCCAGTTTTGCCACCTACGCTGTGTCCTTACCTACAAAGTCTGTAAAAATAGGATGAGTATATAATATACCCAGTAAGTAGTTCTCACATAGGGTAGTGACCAAATGCACAATCACATGCAACATGTTCTGAAAACATATGATTGGGACCGAAAACATATAATAACATGTGGTGGTCAGTTATGCTTCTAACGTAAATTTCTCCGCCCTGATAGGAAAATGAAGACTTAGGCGGAAACTAACCCATCTGATGATTAGCGGGTCATGCAGTCAGTAGGGCCAGAGTCGCATCCAACATCACTAACGTAAATTTCCCCACCCTGATAGGAAGATGAGAACTTAGGCGAAAACTAGCTCATCTGATGATTAGCGGGTTATGCAGTCAGTAGGGCCAGCGTCGCATCCAACATCAACCATTAACATAAACGTAAGATTGGACTAGAGGGGTGCAACCATAAGTACCATGTTAGTCCCTAGCATAATCTTGATATAGAATTTGGTCTAGAAGGGTGCAATCATACATGCCCTGCTAGCCCTAGAAGCATAACCTTTATCTAATTAAAATTTAATCTTATGAACAAATATAATGCATGAGGTCCCTTGTCGATAAACGTATTTTAAACATATAATGCAACATAACAATAACATAATTATGCAACATATTAAAGGTACACTACCATGAAACATTGGTGAGATAACTACTTACCTTGACTGCGATCCTAATTATTCCTTATTATTGCTTATGATTTGATCAGTAGAGCTTTTCCTCTTAAACTAGAAGGAAATTTGGGCAGCACCTCACCCGAGCTTTATCTCTTCTAACCTCACAGAACTTCCTCACTCACACATACTCTTTCATACGATTCTTTGTTACTGAGATTTGTTTGAGAATTGGTTAAATCTTCAGGCAAAGGGTCCTATTTATAGTGGTTTTTCAGCTCTTCTCAGTGTGACAACTCATCCTACAAATGTCTTCTTTAAAATTACTTAGGTTTAAGAATTTCTCTTAATAATACACCTAATTTTGGCTAACATTTGCCCTTACGTCTTCAACCTTTGTTTGTATTCAATTTTAGGGTTCTCCATGTATAATCTATAAGATCGTGGCCAAATTCAACGTATAATCCACGCTTCTGTCCAAATCTCGCTCTCTTTGTTCTTAGAATCTCGCTCTCTCGAGCTTTCTCGTTGGTTTGGCTCTCGTGACTCTCGCTCTCGCTGCTCTCTCTCTCGCTCCTGCTCTCGCTCTCGCTCCCACTCCCGCTCCTGCTCTCTCCCATTGTCTCGCTGAGAATCTCGCTCTCTTTACTCTTGCTCTTTCCAATTTTCTCTTCAATCTCGCTCTCTCCACTCTCGCTCTCTCTAATTTTCTCTCCAATCTCGTTAGTTTCACGCGTGGTTGCCTTCATTGCTTGTGGATTCCACTTCCCCTTTTTAACTCTTTCAAATTTTAAGTATATGGGCAATTAATTCACCTCTAATTCTTCCAATGAGCAGTGTCCAAACAAAAAGTTATCTACTACCCTTTGTCTCCTGAATTAGCTAGCGTCCAACTTCTAACTAATCCTTCCTGATTCTGCCCCTTTATTCATTCTTTTTGGATAATTAATAAATTTCTTATTTTTTTTCCAATTCTAAATTTTCACCCAATTTTCCTATTAAATTTATATATTTTTAATTCTTAATTATATATTTTATTTGTTTTTCCTGCTTTCTAAATTAGGGTTAGGGTGTTACATTTATCACCCCTTTAAATAAAATTTCGTCCTGAACATTTGACATTAATTTCCTGTAGTGTATGCGTACAAATTTGGGTTGTTACAACAAAGTTCCTAAAGGAGAAAAAAGTCTCATTTTGGTTGTGAAATATTCAGTTCAAAGCTAGGCACTTCAATAATAGTGTATGTATTTTGTTTCTTTTTTGGAGATTTGTGTTTCTTTGCCATTTCCAAATCGGCAGTCCTGAAAGAGTTTCAATTTTCTTTTTGGTCGTTCATTCTCTACTTTAGGATTATCTTGGGAATATTTTCTCGTTTGCACTCTATTCTTAACAACTAAAGAAAGAATTAATTTGAAATAAGTATATGAATAGTAATCGAATAGCAATCTGATAGCAATCACATGATAATCAATGACAATTATATTGAAAATAATGTTACCAGTTTTTTGCCTGTCATGTTTTTCTTTGTCCTTTTGTCTTCATTTCCTTCTTTTGTTGTTTCTAATTCTTGGGTTTCATGTTCTCCAATCTATTATCAAAACACACACAAAAAAAAAATGTATAACTATGTGCCAAAAAAATAAAGAAAATCATATGGTTATCATATCAAAACCAAATCTAACTATGTGACAAAAAATAGATGATGAGACAGCTAATGAAAATGATCATGAAGAAAATAGTGTTACCGGGTTTTTGCCTTTGTCATGATTTTTCTTTGTCCTTTTCTCGCTATCTTCTTCTCTTCTTTCTTCTTCTTGGGTTTTATGTCTTTAAGCCTATTATCAAAACACACACACATCATTTTTATTCCAAAAAAACCAAAAAACCAAAATTTCATACAAACATGTTAATTATTACTATACAACCCCAGTCTTCTTCTCTTCTATCTTCCTTTTCATTAATTTTATCTTCTTGTTCATTTATTGTTCTTCAAAGGCTTCGTCAAACTATTATATACAAACCAAAGTTTATCAAGTGACAATCAAAAAACTCATATGACTATTTAGTAACAATTAACAATTAGATGACTATCAAAAGAGAAATAGATGGTAACTACATATAAAATAATAGAAGTAATCAGATGTCAATTAAAGTCAATCGGATCAAAATCATATATCAATTAGAAGATAGTCAGAAACAACTTAATTTGGAAAAACAATATCACCTAGTTAATTTTGATAAGTTTGATTTCAAAAGTTCTTTCAATTCTTCTCATTTTCCTTTCTTTTTTCATTCTTCTTGTTCTTTTTTATTTTGTCCTTCATTTTCTTCTTGTTCTTCTCTTTATTGTATTCCCATTTCTTCTTCTTGCTCATTCTCTTCTTGTTCGTGTCCATGTTCTCTTTCTTCTTCTTGGTGTTCTTCTCCCTTTTATCCTTCTTCTTCAGGAATCTAAACATAATTGAAATGTATAAATAAGTTAATAAACTTAGTTTCAAAATGTATTAGCAAGAAAAATTACCTCTTTATCTTCTAAGCGATGTACATTCATCTCATTTTAAATTATTTCAAGACTTTTTGTAGGAGGATTATTTGGATAGATTGAATCTTGAGACTGCTTGTCCAAGTTTTTCTTTGGAAGTAATCTTTCATTGATAATTTGTACGATGGAGGTTGGCAATCCCAACACTTCATTTATAACTTTTGTCAATCTAGTAGCTTCCTCCTTTAAAAAGGCAAAATCCTCTTTTACTTGCCTCATTTTGACTCTAAGAGAGACTTCTTTTCTTGAACTCTCCCTTGATGTTCATTCAAGCCTTCTTCATCATCATCCAGGTTTATTGTCCTTTTATATGTCCATCTTTCTTCAATTACGTCCAATGGTTCCTTCTTAAAATATTGGTAGTAATTTGAATGTAATCCAAAATCATATGGATTTAGAGGAACAATGGTAAACTGTACAAAATGAATAATTTATAATCAGATGGTAATCTATAGTTGATAAACATATAATCAGATGGTAATCTATAACTAATATACTTACATCTCTTGATTTGAAGATGCACTCCTGAAGATAGATCCAATCGAGCTTTTTTGTTAGTTTCCATCTCAACAACTTTGGATATTTTTTATAATTTGTGTTACAATCCCAACATTTTGTTCAGAGAGCTTTAGGATGATTTCATATGTCCAACACATCAAAACTTGTGGGAAACATTGTAATATAAAGTTTAAGCTTTCACATCGTGTAAGCTTTCAAAAGAATTTCGCTTTCAAATTGAAAACTAACCTATCCCAAGAAAAGTTATTAAAAGTTTCCTCATCCTTTAACATCTAACCTTCTTTCCATTCAACTTTATTATGCATTTCTTACAATATAGATAACATTTTAAAATGAATAAGTTTGCAAGCTTAATCCTTAACTCATCATCTAAATAACCTACTTGAAAAAAAGCTCCTATGCTACTTCTATTTACTGAATTTGTGTTCTTGAAAATAGAATTTCTCATAAAATGTGGTTTATCTTCTTCATTGGACATTTCTAAGGATTTTAGAAATGGACTACAATTAAGACCAGTTATCAAATAAAATTCTTTCATCGAAAATCTAACTTTGAATCCTTCTAAATGAAATGCCAATTATTCATTTATGCTATCTTTTTCAGATGATCTTGATATGAGATGAACCAATAATTGCCCTTGGAACTTCCCGAGTCCAAAGTCTACAAAGAATCGAAATGGGCTTCTTTTAAATATTTCCATTTTTGTTGGTGTTTGGTTCTTAATCAGAGTTTCAATAATTTCAATTTTAGAATAATACTAAACTTGGAGTCCATGTGATTGAATTTCCTATTAAAGCATATCAAACGGGTGAATGCAATCAAAGAGTAATCAACATGCAACCAAATACAATATACTACTTAAGCTCATTTTTCCTTTATTTTTTTTGTATCGAACATTCTCCCTTCTCAAAAAAATTGGGTCATTTTTTCTCTTTTTTTCATCTTTCTTGTTCTTCCTATTATTTGAGGAAAAAAAATATATGACTATTAGTAGACAATCAGATGGTAATCAACAGATAATCAAATGACTTCTAGAAACTATTAAATAATTGATCAAAAAAATATAAGGCAATCAGATGGTAATTAGTACACAATCAAATGACTTCCAGAAGCTACTAAATAACTAAGAAATATATAAGCAAATTAAACTAAATTAGAGACTATTATTTGTAGTTTTCTGCAAATCATAGAGACAAAATTTGTAATTTAAACCAAAAAATATATATAAGAGAGTCTATATAACATTGATTCCACCACGTACAAGGAAAACCAAAACAATATCGGTTCACTATATTGCAAACTCAACCCCAATTTGTTCAAAATAAACAACAATTAACTCAGGCATCAATTTATTTCAATCAAACCATACAATGGAGTACCGATTCTCCTTCTTCCTTCTTTTCATCAATTCATTTCAATTAGTTGACAAAGAAGAGAAGGAAATCTATGCTCGATTGTAGCAGTTCCAAGCTTCCAAATTGGTTATAGAAATTCGAAGAACTATTTAGGAAAAAACATATATCTAAACTTAATTTAACTTCCAGCTAATGCAGTCAAAGAATCACTTAGTAAGAACAAATTTAAATTCATGCAAGAAATAAACAACTGTCAAGTAACCGACTAAGAAAAGAAGGAAATATTTGCCCGATTGTAGCAGTTCCAAGCTTCCAAATTGGTTCTAGAAAATGGAAGAACTATTTGGAGAAAAACATATATCCTAACTTAATCTAACTTCCCGCAAATGTAATAAAAAAAATTACGAAGAATCTTACGAACAAATTTAAATGCATGCTGGAAATGAGAAGAATGAAGTTTCTAATAGAAATTTAAAAAAAAAATGTAAAAATCGCACCTCATTCTTCTTTGTAACTTCAAGCAAGAAGAAATTGAAGAAGAATCCGATGAAGAAGAAAGAGCCAGTTGAGGAAACCCAAATGTTTTGTGAAGGCGAAGAAATCAGACGCGAAGATTTTCAATGGGGGTATTTTAGACTTTTTCTTAATAATCTATTAGTGAAATTGGGCTATGTATTTTACCATTTTTGAGAAGTCCATATAATTGAGACTATGAGTCTAATTTTAATAATTTTTTTGAATAATCAGATATATAGCAATGATTACACTATCATTTGGAAAAATAGAAAAATGTGGAGTACTTTTGAATTATAGCAAAACGTATGGATATCATATGAGTCCAACTTTTTGAAATCCTAAAATGCCAATGAGATTATAATTAATTGGTCAACTATATATCCAATGCCAACTAACACAATTATTTCAAGCGGAATTAAATCTCGTGATTTAACTGTTGTTTTGAATTTATATATCAAATTTAATATTTAGTTTGAATATTCAATCTTCTACAACAACTAATTTTAAATCTTGGTTTGAATTTAAAATATCATATTATCTTATTTTTAAATTATTTTTATGATTATCTTATTTTAGATTTTTAAATCTTATATTAAATTTGTTTTCCTAACTAACTTTTTATATTTATAGTATATTTTCTCTTAATCATAATTAAATCATACGTTTTTAAATTGTTTTTATGATTATCTTTATTATAAATTTGTTTTAAAACGTGGAATATAAAAAAAAAAATACTCATTTTTATTAATTACTCTTTTTTATTTTGAATCATATTAATTTTTGTTTTAAAGATTCCATTTGGAAGAATAGCATAGCAGAAATTTATCAAATTTATAGCAAATTCGTATCACATGTGTTCCCATTTTTTTTAACCCTAAAATGTCTTCATCTAGATTTATAGTTACACTGCAACTAATTATGTTATTTGCAGATTTTTTAACATAAATCTTGATTTTCTCCTACATTATCTCCCTACACTTTTCGAATTTTAAAAATCGAATGTAATCTTTTTAAAAATCAAATGTATTTTTAATTATCATATTTGATCTTATCTTCAATTTCAAATTTTATTTTATCTAATTTTTCAATTTTCATCTTTTTCTTACTAATTTTATTTTTTGTTCTCAATCGACGACAAGTCTACTTTTGAGGCTTGACTTAACTGATCAAATCCATTGGTGAAGGTAGGTCAAGCATATAGACGGTGTTGGTATTAACCTATATAATTTTTATCAATCCAGCCCTCACTTTCTAAACTTATATTTTGGTCTAGAACAAAAAAAAGTATTGTTACAGAATTTTGGGTAAGTTCAAAAACTTATTTATTTTTAAGTTTATTGTATTTGTTGGCCGTAGATTGGAAACTAATTACATGTAGGTCACATAAATATCTGATCATATTTGTAGGTCGCGTAAATATCTTAAAAATTCATTCTTCTTCATTCTAATCAAAATCAAAATCCATTCTTCTTCATTCTAACATATAACCTAATCAAAATCTTAAGTATCGCCAAAAACTTTTAGAAGATATTTGATGACTACAAAATCCTCATCAAGATTATAGTGTAATTAATTTTTAAGTTACGCTGCAACTAATTTTGCCATTTGTAGATTTTTAACATAAATCTTAATTTTCTCCTAAATTATCTCTCTACACTTTCGAATTTTAAAAATTGAATGTAATATTTTTTAAAAAAATGAAGATAATTTTTTTTTTCAAATATATGTTTGATCTTATCTTCAGTTTTAAATTTTGTATTTTATCTAATTTTTCAATTTTCATTTATTTCTTACTAATTTTATTTTTTGTTCTCAATCAACAACAAGTCTAATTTAGAGGTTTGACTTAACCAATCAAATCCATTGGCTCAATCATGGGCAAGAGTTCAAGTCCCAAAGTATCTTTCTTTCCAGAGTG
This sequence comes from Benincasa hispida, assembly GCF_027475165.1. Taxonomy (NCBI): domain Eukaryota; kingdom Viridiplantae; phylum Streptophyta; class Magnoliopsida; order Cucurbitales; family Cucurbitaceae; genus Benincasa; species Benincasa hispida. The sequence goes on from NC_143482.1 coordinate 36,393,644, forward strand.
ATTCCTATCGAGCCATTATGAAAAGATATGCCAAAGTTGTTGGTCCATGACCACACCATTATTGGTGGAGGAGTCGATTTCGGGGAGGAAAATGACGGCAACTTGGTTGGAAAAGAGGTCGGTGTAGTGCTGGAATTTACAATTTCATTTGTATGACGGGGGTAGTTTCGACTTTTATAAATTCGTTTATATTTTATTTTAAATTTTTTTTCCTATTTTTATGAATGAAATGTTGATTTGCTATTTTTACAAATGAAAAGTTAAAATCTGCTATTCTTCTCATTGGCCCTAATTTTTTTTTTTTTTTTTTGACCGGACTCAACTGGCCATAAAATCTTGGTGGTAAAAAACCAATATTTGATGTGAATGTTTTTTTTTCAAGTGTGAACAATAGTCTCATTTTTTTCAAAAAAAAATGTTGAGCAATGGTCATTTGTTTAATTATCTTGCATTGCACATGGTCTATTAAACAATGGTCTATCCGTGAATTATTATTAGTAGCAGTAGGAGGAGGTTAAAAATCATTTTTAGTCCCTAAACTTTCATAGAAGTAAGGACTTGGTTCCTAAACTTTGATTTGTAACAATTTAATCTCTATACTCTAAGTTTTGTAACAATTTAGTTCATGAACTAACAATTTAGTCCAATTGCTTTAAAGTTTGTAACAATTTAGTCCCTATCATAGAAATTAATGAACAATTCAATGATATTTCATGCATAAATAAACCGTTAAACTAATTAGAGATTCAATATTTTTGCAAAATATAAAGTCTACATCATTAAATATTAAAATTTGACATCTAATTTTGATGAAATTTTTTACGTGAGGGACTAAATTGTTACAATTTTGAAAGTACAAGGACTAGATTGTTATTTACTAAAGTTCAGGGATCAAATTGTTATAAAATTGAAAGTACAAAGACTAAATCGTTACAAACCAAAGTTCATAAAATAAAGTTCCCTCTGATGGCTTCGGTTTTGATTCCTTCGACCAATTAGTTACCATTTCTTTAGAGTTCTCCCATTCTTAGATAGGTGGGAGACATTAGAGGTAATTTAAGGTCCGTTTAAATTGACTTGAGAAAAAAATGTTTTTCAAAAAATTCATTTTTATTTAAACACTTTTGATAAAGACTTATTAAAGGGCACCTGAAAAGATGTTTTGAGTGCTTGACAAATACTCCAATTTCTTAAAAAATGACTTGTTTTTTAAATTAAATACTTGAAAATGTATTCCAAACATACACTTATTCTAATTGACCAATGATGACATGCAAAAATGCATGTCATCTTAGGCCTTTTACTTAGAATTATGAAGTTTGTTAAGCAGAATATGCGGCAATTGTGCTAGGAATTCATGAGAAAATGAGCTTGCGTGGATTATCATGTTGAATCTCAGCTAACCCGTTATTTTGCGTTATTATGCGTTCAATGTTTTATTTTTGTAGCTAAAATAGGAAATGAACGCAAACGCGAAAACTGGACCACCACATAGACGACCGCATGCGGAGAAACACTCCATCGCAAGGTCGAACACATGGATGTTGCGGTAATCAGCCGTATGCGTCCATCACATAGGAGTTGCGCTCGCCTAGTGATTGTGGTCATCATGTAGAGTTGCGGTATTAAGCGAATGCGGTCATTAAATGATTGCGGCTACACGACAATGCATACTAATGGGATCAACGCAAGGTTGGTGGAATGAACGCATCAACGTATATACCTCGAGAAAAACCAAAAGATGATGCTGACATTTCACCTACCATGCCATTAATGGCAAAGGTTCAGAAAGGACTAATGCGTCGAATGTCAGACTCAGAGTAGTCCAATTAATGTTGTCGACGACCCAAACTCTATAAATAGAAGCCAATGAGTAGAAATTCAAGTTATCCGGGGATGATCCTTATGATTCAGGGATTTTCCCCGTGATCCAGACAAACTGCGTGAGAAGATGTTTGAGAGTTCTTCACCTCCTTCATTCATTCCGAGTGACGAATGGAGCCCTCGACCGGAGCTAGATCTCGAGAGAGTCAGCTCCTCCGCCCATCCATGGCACAACCGGCAGTCTTGACGCACATCTGCTGGAAGCAAGTCTTTGCTTCCAGCCGGTCACTTCATTTTCCTTTCTTTTCTTATATTGTATTGTATGACATTTTGTGATTAAGGAATAAACAAATTTGTTTTCAATGCATTTCTCTGTTTCCTTCGACTCCATCTCCATCTTCTTTGCTTAGTATTTTTACTTTCATTGCAATACTTAGTGGGATTGCTAGGGTATCGCATACTTAGTCATGTGAATTAGGGATATGAAGCATGTAGCAACCCACTGAGAGGTGTGTGTTGCACGAGTGTATGAGTAATCTTATTTGCTTAGTGTAAAACTACTGCAATGCCTGTCTATAGGCTAACGCATTACTTGTCTATGAATAAAGTCAGCAACAATCAACTGCTCGGGAGGGTAAGTGATTGGTCGCATTAAGCAATGTATGCATTGTTCACTAGGGATAGTAACAATCTTAGATCAGCAAAGTTCATACGGTTACCTTGTCCTATGAGCGCTTCATTCATCATTTAGGTATACTTGGGAGAGTAGTCTAAAACACAAATTTAAGACTCGGGAGAGCGGATTGGAATGCATAGGCAAGAATGGGGATCTTAGAGATAAGCTCTATTTGCTTCACACAGCGTATGCACCCTACAGAATGGATTTGCATGCGTCCAGGAAGTAGGATAAGGGGTTATGTGGCAGCCATGCTCATGCAGCGGGAGCTAGTGAGCTAGTTATGGAGGTCTAGGCAGGCATAGGCTTCTCGGCAATATCGCAGATACACCGCATACGTCCTAAAGTTAGGTTCACGTGTGTGTAGCATGATTGCATGGTTTGCGTTGACTAAGGTTGCGCTTGCGGTCACTCTTAAGAGTTACAATGAAAACATCTCCGCATTTTATCTATTTTCCCATTCATTTATTTCATGTCAAATGTTGTCTATCTCTACCTCTCATGCACATTCTCATTGCGTTGTCTGTTAGATAGGAGTAGGAGTAGGAGTAGGATTGACTTAGCAACCCCTCCAACATTCTTTTATTTAACCGCCGCATGCACATCACCGCATTCATATAGCTACAAGTCCCTGTGTTCGACCTCGGATTACCCGAGAAACTTGCGTTCGCGTTATACTTGGCGTGAGCGCAAGAAAACTTGTGACAGGACGCATGGTCATCGCATACATTTATCAACGCATATTCATTCCAACGCATGACCATCGATTCATGACTATCAACGCATATCTTAAGAACATGCATCGCATACCGCATCGAAGGGATTTTAGTTGTCGAGTAAAATTGACTTCTAATTTTCCATCATCAAGTTTTTGGTGCCGTTTCCGGGGACTTCGGCAAAATAGAGTGCTAACGGTAATTTTTTTTTTTTCTTTGCAGACTCTCAATCTCTGGCGAATTACGACCCGGAGATTGATAGAACGTTTAGACGGAGATCAAGAGACCGCCAACAAAAACAAGAGAGAACACCAAGAATGGCAAAGCAACCGGACGCAAGGGCCGCTAACGCGAATAATATAATGGCCAACCCCATCCTTCTAGCGAATGACCGCAATAGACCCATATAGAACTATGCGTCGCCTAACCTCTATGATTTCTCTCCAGGAATCATGAGGCTGGCGTTAGATGGATTGAGGTTTGAAATGAAGCCGGTAATGTTGTAGATGATCCAAGCTGCTGGGCAGTTTGGAAGAAGGCGTGACGAAGACCTGCATGCCTACCTTCGGAGCTTTATAGAAATCTGCAATACTTTTGTGTTCCCGAATATCTCAACCGAGGAAGTTCGACTAACTCTGTTTCCATTCTCTTTATGTGATCAGGTGAGGAAATGGGCCTATTCTCTCGAACCGGGAGAGATAACTTCGTGGGAACAGGTGGTGGAAAAGTTTATGAAGAAGTATTTCCCACCAACCGAGAATGCCATGAGACAAAAATTAATAACAAATTTTGAACAAGAAGATGACGAATCGCTCAATGATGCCTGGGCGAGGTTCAAGCGGCTGGTAAGAGACTGTCCACATAATGGCTTACCAGACTGCCTATAAATGGAGATTTTTTACCAAGGACTGAATCCCTCTTCGCAGACCGCTGCCAATGCGGCAGCCGCTAGTGGTCTACTTGACAAAACATATGAGGAGGCAAAGAGTATACTTGATCGCATTTCCAAAAATCACGAGGATTGGCGGGAAAACGATCAAAGATTAAGAATAAAAGATAATGACGCAAACAATGGGGTCATCGCATCCTTGCAAAATCAAATGACTGCGATGATGAGTTTGATACAAGGCATCGCAATTAATAACACGGGAGCGAAGAAAGGGCGGTCAGCGCAATTACTCAAATGACCGCAAGTTGTGTCATTTGCGGAGATGCTCACCCGATGCAAGAATGCCCAACAAACCCGCAGTCGATATGCTTCATGAGAAATAATCCCTATTCCAACACATATAACCCCGGGTGGCAAAACCACCCAAATTTTGCGTGGAAAAATCAACAACAAAGCTTTCAACCTATGGCACAAAAAGGAGGGCCACCCGGGTTTTTTCTGCAAAACAACGATCCAGCGCATAGCCAAGCTAGCAGCTCACAATCACCGCAATCTTCGTCCTTAGAGAGCTTGTTGAAGCAGTACATTGAGAAAAATGAAACAGTGCTTCAGAATCAAGTTACATCCATTAGAAATCTCGAAATTCAAATGGGACAAATTACGGGCGAGCTGAAAAATAGACTGCAAGGAGCGTTGCCGAGCTCAACTGAGCTCCCTCGCAATGCTGGGGGTAACAGGGAAGGAACAATGCTTAGCAATCTCCTTGCTGAGCAACAACATGATTGCAGAAGTGGGGGAGAAGCCCATTGCGACCAACTTAAATGCAGTGACAACCGAGGACCCATTGACCTATGGTTTAGAGAAGCCCGAGAAAATAGACCCTGGAGTTGCATCCTCCTTAAGCCTCTAGATTTTAAGACAGAAGAAGTCCAACCACCAGTAGCTTCGCAAAGATTGAAAGAGGGAAAAAATGAGGAAGAAAAGATCGCAATAATGGCTGCAGCGCAAAATGCTATGATCCCACCTAAAATAGGCGACCCAGGAATCTTCACAATACCATGCTCTATCGGAGGGACCTACAGTGGCCAAGCACTATGCGATCTTGGGGCAAGTATAAACATAATGTTGCTATCAATCTTCAAACAATTGAATGCCGGCACACTTATGCCCACAAAGGAAACTCTCCTGCTCGCGGACAGATCTTGAATACATCCTGAAGGAGAGTAGAAAAATGTCGCAATCTCAATTGATAAATTCATCTTGCTGGTAGAATTCCTCGTTTTGGACTACAAGGCAGACAAAGATGCACCCATCATATTGGGACGACCTATCCTTTCAACCGGTCGCGCTCAAATTGATGTGCGCAAGGGGGAAATTGTAATGAGCATTCATGGGGAAAAACTCCAGATTAAGGCAGTAAAGATCCCAAAGGACAAAGAAAAGAGAGAAAAGCCACCATGGACGTGAACAAACCAGCCTGGAATAAGTGGTCCCTGAGTATTATATTATTCAACCTCATCAGGGATGCAATCCTTTTGAATATCCTTTTCCTGCATCAATTACTTCATGAACTTTTATCTTACTCGTTATTATCTATTATCGCAATTACTTTGTTATACTGACTATCTATTTACACTATTCTATTTCTAAAAAAAAAAAAAAAGTGAAGCGAGCTTTTGAGAATAATAACTCCACTGTCAACGCAATGGGGAAACCCTTGTTAATAAGAGTTAAATTGTGAAAGGCAACACTTGCTCGTAGTTGGATGTCCGCATGACACACGTGGGACAAGCCAAAACGAAGGCAAGTCATCAGAATCAACGCATTAGCGCAACTCCTCTGTCCGACGCAAGCCAAATCAAACGAGACAAGAGTTGAGTTGAAGATGGAACGCAACCGAAGTTGGATGCCTGCATGACACACGTGGAGGTAAACCAAAACGAAGGGCGTAACCAGGTTCAACACCGCATTTGAATAAGTCATCGCAAATTTTTGAACTTTGAACGTACGCATTCTCAAAAGCTAAACACAAAATTGCGGTGGATGAATAAAAAGTTTTTGAGCAAAGGCTTGCCGGATTTAAACTTAGAAAAGATCCTTTTGAAGAAGCAGCCAAAATGGAGGAGAGCATTGCAATGATGGTCAAAGGCATGTGTAAATTATATTCTGAGAAGCTGGTTATCGCAAAGGAAAGCATGAAGGTGAGTTAGAATTTCTTAAGTATAACGCATGCTTAAGGACAATCGTGATTTTAAGTTTGGGGGTGTGATGACATACAGAAATGCATGTCATCTTAGGCCTTTTACTTAGAATTATGAAGGATGTTAAGCAGCATATGCGGCAATTGTGCTAGAAATTCACGAGAAAATGAGCTTGCGTCGATTAGTATGTTGAATCTCAGCTAACTCGTTATTTTGCGTTATTATGCATTCAATGTTTTATTTTTGTAGCTAAAAAAGGAAATGGACGCAAACGCGGAAACCGGACCACTGCATAGACGACCGCATGCGGAGAAACACTCCATCGCAAGGGCGAACGCATCGATCAACGCATGGATGTTGCGGTAATCAGCCGTATGCGTCCATCGCATGGGAGTTGCGCTCGCCTAGTGATTGCGGTCATCGTGTAGAGTTGTGGTATTAAGCGAATGCGGTCATTAAATGGTTGTGGCTACGCGACAACGCATACTAATGGAATCAACACAAGGTTGGTGGAATGAACGCATCAACGCATCTACCTTGACAAAAACAAAAAGATGATGCTTACATTTCACCTACCACGCCGTTAGTGGCAGAGGTTCAGAAAGGACTAACACGCCGAATGTCAGACTTAGAGCAGTCCAATTAATGCTATCGGCGACCCAAGCTTTATAAATAGAAGCCGATAAGCAGAAATTCAAGTTATCCGGGGATGATCCTTGTGATTCGGGGATTTTCCCCGTGATCTAGACAAATTGCGTGAGAAGATGTTTGAGAGTTCTTCACCTCCTTCATCCATTCCGAGTGACGACCGGAGCTAGATCTCGAGAGGGTCAGCTCCTCCGCCCATCCATGGCACCACCGGAAGCCTTGACGCACATCCGCTGGAAGCAAGTCTTTGCTTCCAACCGGTCACTTCATTTTTCTTTCTTTTCTTATATTGTATTATATGACATTAAGGAATTAATACAATTTGTTTTCAATGCATTTCTCTGTTTCCTTCGACTCCATCTCCATCTTCTTTGCTTAGCATCTTTACTTTCATTGCAACACTTAGTGGGATTGCTTGGGTATCGCATACTTAGTCATGTGGATTAGGGATATGAAGCATGTAGCAACCCACCGAAAGGTATGCGTTGCGCGAGTGTGTGAGTAATCTTATTTGCTTAGTGTGAAGCTGCTGCAACGTCTGTCTATAGGCTAACACATTACTTGTCTATGAGTAAAGTCAACAACAATCAACTGCCCGGGAGGGTAAGTGGTTGGTCGCATTAAGCAATGTATGCATTGTTCACTAGGGATAGTAACAATCTTAGATCAGCAAAGTTCATGCGGTTACCTTGTCCTATGAGCGCTTCATTCATCATTTAGGTATACTTGGGAGAGTAGTCTAAAACACAAATTTAAGACTCGGGAGAGCGGATTGGAACGCATAGGCAAGAATGGGGATCTTAGAGATAAGCTCTATTTGCTTCACACAGCGTATGCACCCTACAGAATGGATTTGCATGCATCTAGGAAGTAGGATAAGGGGTCATGTGGCAGCCATGCTCATGCGGCGGGAGCTAGTGAGCTAGTTATGGAGGTCTAGGCAGGCATAGGCTTCTCAGCAATATCGCAGATACATCGTATACGTCCTAAAGTTAGGTTCACGTGTGTGTAGCATGATTGCATGGTTTGCGTTGACTAAGGTTGCCCTTGCTGTCACTCTTAAGGGTTGGAATGAAAACATCTCCGCATTTTATCTATTTTCCCATTCATTTATTTCATGTCAAGTGTTGTCATATCTCTACCTCTCATGCACATTCTCATTGCGTTGTCTGTTAGATAGGAGTAGGAGTAGGAGTAGGATTAACTTAGCAACCCTTCCAACATTCTTTTATTTAATCGCCGCATGCACATCACCGCATTCATATAGCTACAAGTCCCTGTGTTCGACCTCGGATTACCAGAGAAACTTGCGTTCGCGTTATACTTGGCGTGAGCTCAAGAAAACTTGTGACAGGACGCATGGTCATCGCATACATTTATCAACGCATATTCATTCCAACACATGACCATCGACGCATGACTATCAACGCATATCTTAGGAACATGCATCGCATACCGCGTCCAAGGGATTTTAGTTGTCGAGTAAAATTGACTTCTAATTTCTCATCATCAAGTTTTTTATTTTATTGAGTGGAAATGTGGATGATATGCGATGGTGAAATTGCATTGTGCACTCAAGTTTCCTCAGTGGAATCCAAATGTAAATTCCACAAAGTTTCCTGGTAAGTCCAGGGTCGAACTCAGGGACTTGTGAAAACAGGTTGCGTTGGTAATTTTTATGGAAACTTTGCGGTAACCGAATAAATAAATTGTTGGTTTGTTGTTGATTGCGTTAATGAGAAAATAAACAAATGCGGCAGATTTGAGAAAAGTCAATTGTGTGAGAGATGCACTGAGTATGCGATGAACGAGTTGAGAAGATCTTTAGCGAGCGTTACTTGGGAATGCGTCAGATTAGGCGATCATGCTACAACCATGCATAGCAAGTCATTTTCCAATGCAAATGCGATGCTCCTAAGTCTAGGACGCATGTGTTGAATGCAAAAGTGTCCATAGAGCTTATCCCTAAGTCTTTACTCTTGTCCTATGCGATGATGCAAAATGCATAAAAGCAAGGTGACCGCATACAATCATATCCTATTTCTAGGATGCATGCGATGCGTTAATAGCAAACAGTGCTTATTCCTAAGCTCCTATCTCTTGCTTATGCGTTCTAATCTGACTCTCTCGAGCCTAGATTCTAACCTGACCTTCCGAAGCCTAGATCCTGTCCTTAGACTACCCTCCCGAGTATCCCTAATGGACGAATGAAGCACTCATAATACAAGATAATCACATAGAGTGAAGATTCCCTAGTTGTGCTAGCTAAATGCTTCTCAACCCATTCAACTAATTTAGCTACTCATGCGTAAATAACAGAGAGTGAACAGATATAGAGAAGTAGATTCTATTTCAATAAATGAGCGGAGTACAAAATAACAATGGAAGTTAAAGGTAGAGACCCTAGTAGCAATTCCTTGCTAACCGAGGCTTTTACACTGTAATCTCTATTCGGTTCTAAAGATGTTCTCGCTTCCGCAGGCGTTAGCCCTCTCTCTATCCTTGAAGCTTCTGGCGCTCTCCCAAGCTTACCGGAACGATCTATCGGCACAACCTCCTCTCTCGCGTCCACCTTAAAATGAAAGAAAACTATGAATAAGGATGTGCGAACTTATTAACTCGTTGGAACTGCTCAACCCTTTTCTGAATGTTGCTCTTGGTATTTATAGAACATCCAAGGTGAACGGCGACTTCCCTCTCATGATTGCACGGATGGGATGGCTTTAATTCTTCTGACTAATGCGCCAAATAATTGTCACCAAAATGTTGAATGTACTTGTGATCGTTATCGGCTTGTCAACTTAATTCGGATTCGACTGTCATCAGTTTTCTGTCCCATCGCGATTAATTAGCCTTTCTCCCAGATGCGCCCACTATGTTGCACTGACCAAGTTGCGGCGATCCTTCTCGGGCGAATGTTTGCGAACACAATCATTACAAAGCCTTGCGGTAAAGTTGCACTCGACCAATGATTTCCTATGATCGCAATTCTTGCATTACGTCAACGCATATTCTGCATAAAAACACTAAAATCAACTGTTCCTATGCAATAAACGCATGCGACCGCAATATTATGAAATTGATGCTTGATGGACGCAATTTAACATGTTTTATCAACACAATCCAACATTGTTTAAGAACTTAGCACTATGATAACGTGCATTTCTGCCCGTTATCAACCAAGAAAAAAGAGATTCTCAATTTTTGCTCCCCAATCGTTTAGGAGACAGCCCCCAACTTTGCCTTGAGTGGAGTGAGCTATTATAGACCACTCAATGTTTAGGTCTTTCATTATAATAGTTGAAGTTTACAATTATTATAACTCACTCAATGTTTAGGTCTCTCATTATAATAATTGAAGTTTACAACTATTATAACTCACTCAATGTTTGGGTTTCTCATTTTCAAATAGTTTCACTGTAACTTTTATAGTAAAACTATTTGAAAATCTCCACTGTCTATAGTATTTATTAAATAGTAAACACTATTTTGTAACTATACTCTCTTCTCATTTATAATCCAACTAAAATAGTTTACACCTCGATAAACTATTATAATACTCAGACTATAATTATATTGACTATAATAATTATCTCAATGCCCCATGTAGCCCCAAAGTTCTTTCTTCTAGTCTTTATTTCTTCCCCCTTTATTAGAAGCCCCTTTGTTCTCCTCTCTCACTTTTAGAAGTCTCTTTTGTCCTCCAGGTTGAATTTCCAAAAATGTCATAGTTTTCATTTGACAGCTTTTGCATGGACAAGTCTTTAACACTTTGGATAATAAGCAAGCATATTATTTTACTTCCTCCTTCAAAAGTTCGCTATAGGAAGTTGGAATGTGATAAAGAAAGCTTCCAATTTTAGGATTTCAACAAGTCCAGACTTGAGAAAATTTTACCAATACCCACCCAACTTAAAAGAACAAGACATGCAAATAGGCACACACAATTTCTTTCAAAGAAAAAAAAATGCATAAACCAGTCTGATTTCAATAATTTGTTGTTAGATATAACCAACAAACACCATTACTGTTTTTCTCCTATCACAGGTTCTAGATATACTGTTGACCTCGATAGATACGAATCCGAGTCAACGAGGTTACAAACGGTATGAATGAGTTGAACAACCAAAATGCTACTTCAACTATGTTCTTTTGAGCATCAAACTCATAAATATAGGGTAAATGTTCTTAAGGCAGTTGACAAAGTGCATCTGAAAGTATATAATATTCCCTCTCGCAGTTTATAATCACTTTCCTGTTTTTTTACTCACTTTTCTCTGATGAAGTTGAGTTCTGACTGTACTTTGTCCATCTTTTCTTGTTCTTCTCGATTTTATTCACATTCTGGGAGTAATTTGTGAGTCCCTGCCTCAGTGCCCCAAGATTAACTCCATTGCCAACCAGAATACTAGTTACTCCCATTTTGGAAACCTGTATTTGCCATACAAAAAAAAAAAAAACTTTGTTAAGATGGCAATACATAGATATGGCATCCTAAGAATGTTTTCTCATGCCAGTCAATTCAACCTCAAAGCACTATCTTAGAATACAAAGAAAAAACACAGAAAAGTTATGAGAAAAATGAGTTTTACAGTTTCAATGTTCCGATCCTCGTCATCAAAGAATAACATAGACTTGAATGGTACACCAGTCCTTGAATGAATTCTCTGAAAATGATCTGTTTTGTGTGTCCAACTGGAAAATATCTCCTGTAAATGATCATCGAGCATGAAAAACCGGATAGAGCTAACAAGCAAAAATTTCTCACTATAAGCTGATTATTTAAAATAACAAGGGCAAGATATACTCGTAAGACCCTTGCTAGAATATTGGAAGATTTTTAGAAGTAAAGTGCATTTCTAGTGCTATTAGGGAAGTAATTTTCTTGCCCTAAGATCCTTGTTAGAATATAGGAAGATTGTTAGAAGTGCATTTCTAGTGCTTTTAGGGAAGTAATTACAATTCTCCTGATTGAAGTATTCTTTTAGCTACAATATTTCAAGGTATATCCGTGGCAGGAACATTGAGAATACCACATAATTTCTCTAGGAGAAATGGAGATTTCTCATTCCACAAAGTAACAGAAGATAGGCCAAAACTTCAAAGCTGATAAATAAACAAGAAATGTAAAATGAGAAATCATTCGTATTCTCACCTGAGCTACGAACATTGACCCAATTCCCAATTTATCAATAAACGTCTTGGCAATATCAGGTGTGGGTGATCTAGAAGCAATGGCAAGGTCAATTCCCTTGTCTTTAAGTGCATATAATATGCCTTTGGCATGAGGATACAGAGATGGCATTTCACGTTTGGAGCGACATTCACTGTCATAAAAGGAAGATGGGGAAGGTCAACCTGGATGCATGACTTAACAATTGCAATAACAACCATATTAAGCATGACTAACAAATCATTCTCAACTAACCCCAAGATGTAAGAGATAGTTAAGAGATATTCTAAGTCTTGGGTTTAACGGCAGGTTAAAAACTTAAGTCTCATTCGATAACTATTTGACTTTTAGTTTTTAGTTTTTGAAAGTTAAGCTTATAATCACTGCTTCCAAATTTCACCTATAAGTTATTTTGTTTTGTTTTTGATGTTCGACCAAGAATTCAATGTTCTTTGTTAGAAATGTGAAAACCATAATGAAGAAATTGGAAGAAAACGATCCTAAATTCCAAAAAGAGAAAACTAAAAACAAAATCGTTATGAAATGGGGCCTTATAACTTAGAGCCTGTGTTTTCTCTTGCAGCGGGTAATGGGATGGTTGAAACCTCCTCGAGGATTAGTGTCTGTACTCGTGTATAATTTGGATGAAATTCTAATAAACACTTCAAAATAACTACAGATTTAGAAGCGACAGACACCATAAGCTTGCATATTGACAAAGGAGATAACTACAGATTGATCTTAATAACTATAAAGACCGTCTTTCTTATGAACTGATCTATAAGTCAATTGCTGCAAGCTAGAAAATCTGAATATCATACACAACTCCATTCTACTTCTAATTCTCTCAAGTCGCACGAACATCAGTTCAGATACAAAAAAACCTAATAATCTCGTTGACAAATAACGGAAGAAGGCACGGAGCTTAGGGAATGAGTTTCATCAATAACATGTTGTACTTCAATTTCATTTCTTAGAAAAGATCATCTCGTTCGAATCAACAAATTATAAGACGAACAAGGTGAAACCGAACAGTTTCATGAAAATTGCCCCAACTACAAAAGGAAGTATAGCAGCACTGAATCGGCTCAGAAATGAAACCGATAAAACAGTTATAGAACAGAATCAATCGACATGCGCTTTTCTGAGTCAACAAACGGGAAAGAGAAATAGAAGATGAAAAAAGAGAGCGAGAAATTACCAATAGAATGGCCAGAGAGTGTAATCGAGGTCGAAGACTACCAATTTGGGAAGAACTTGAAACATTCCAATAATCTGCAGAGCCTCCGTCTTGACGCTCTCGTCGGCCATCTCTGTTCCTCCACTCCGACGATGAGGAACGCTTTGGATTCACGCTACGTCGAGAAATTGATTGGTTGATGGCGTTCAACGGTTGAAAAGTTGGATTGTTTGTTTTTGAAAACTTTCACGAGAGGTTTTGGAAGTATCTTGGAAATTACAAATGTGAATAAAAAGAGAGGTCAAAGAAAATTATTAATGGTAAATTTAGTTCATACCTCGGGACAAAGTTAGAATGGGTGATGATAGGCTGCATCCTGGTTTATTTAGATTTGGGGGAGAGTTTTGAAAGTTAATTAAGACGGGGTTTCAAACTTATTTAGGGAAAATGGATATTTTTTTTTTTTGTCCCCATCGTCTCTTCGGGAATATTTTATAATTTTTTTTTTAATTTTATAGATTGTATTAAAAAATAATAATAAAATAAAATGATCAAAATGCGTCGGTTGAACAGCCGCATTCTGACCGCGTAGCGCGTGTCAGAGTGACGCGCGCGGTCAACAGACACATTTGACTTATTTTGTCGTCTTCCCCCTCGTTTTACCATAAAAAATCTACTTTCCTTCATTCCTTCCACCGTTTTCATTTCTCTTTCACAGATTTCATACTCCTTCACCAATTTCATCTTCTCCTTCACTGAAACCCTCATTTCATCTTCCCCTTCATCACCAAAGCCCTCATTTCATCTTCATCCAAAACAAAATTTCCTTCATTTCTTCCACCTTCTTCATTTATTTTCAAATACCGATCATTTTCAACCTTCATTCCCACCTTCATTTCATTAATTTGTTTCAGTGTAGTATTTTATTTGGTAAATTGATATATTTTTGTTATTTAACTCTAAATTAAGTTTTTAATAATTTTTACTGAATTTTTTTTAATGTTTATTTTGTTTACCGTGGATATTATTCAAAGTTTTTTTGGTAAGTTGCAATATTTGGTAAGGTGCAAAGTTTTTTTTTTTTTTTTGTAATGTGCAATATTTTTCTTTTAATAAATTGATATATTTTTTTTATAATGGATTATCATAAGGGAGAATTAAATGTAATTAACATTATGTTATATATGTAGTCCACTTTATGTGGTATTTAGTTGGTACTCTGTCGATGCTTGTCTGATTGGTATTTGGTTGATTTTTAACTATCAAAATGAGTATGTCTTCTTTGGTTAAATATAATAAATGGTAAGTATGTCTTCTTTGGTTTTTATCTATTTCTTTAAAAATAATTACCTTGCAATTTTATTGCTACTTTGGTAGTTTTTTTTTAAGATGAACAATTTTATTTAGATGATTTTAAATGGAATCAAACAACTCACACTTTGTTCAAAAAGAAGTATAAATTTTCTAATCTATTTCTTATGCATATTTCTAAACAACTCACACTTTGTTCTAAAACACCCCACACTTTGTTCAAAATAAACCTAACTATTTCTTATGCATACCATATTATGATAATTATTTTTAAAATATAGTTTAGAATGTTCAATGATTTTTAAAATATCATAGTGTCTAATTATTTATGTTTAAACATATAAAAAAGTCATTAATAAAAAAAATATTGCATAGTAAAAATAATGTTTTTTTCATACTTTTAGTAAAAATAATGTAACTCAAAATTTTAAAAATAAAAAATTATCTTTAATTCACGTTGAAAGAAAATTTTAACGAAATCTAAAAATAGATATTTAAATATGTTCTTAATGGGAAAAAATCTTTTTAAATGAAATTTATATTTAAATCTTTTTTCATTTTGCCAAAATTTTAAAATTTATTAGTAGTTTTAATATAAAATTAAGAATATGTTCCTAATGGAAAAAAATAGTGATATTACTTTATTTGGTGGAGAAAAGAAAAAAAAAAAACTAAAACGAATTAAAGAAAGAATTTAAGGTTAATTGTGGTATTGGATTTAAACTAAAACGTTCAATTATTTAGGTTTAAACATATAAAAAAGTCATTAATAAAAAAATATTACATAGTAAAAATAATTTTTTTTTCATACTTTTAGTAAAAATAATCTAACAGAAATTTTTAAAAATAAAAAATTGTCCTTAATTCATGTTAAAAGAAAATTTTAACGAAATCAAATAGGTATTTAAATATGTTTTTAATGGAAAAAATAAATCTTTTTAAATGTAAAAGTTATATTTAAATCTTTTTTCATTTTGCCAAAATTTTAAAATTTAATAGTAGATTTTAATGTAAAATTAAGATTATGTTCCTAATGGAAAAAAATAGTGATATTACTTTATTTTGTGGAGAAAAGAAAAAAAAAACTAAAACGAATTAAAGAAAAATCTAAAGTTAATAGTGGTATTGGATTTAAATTAAAACGTTCAATTATTTATATTTAAACATATAAAAAATTCATTAATAAAAAAAATATTACATAGTAAAAATAATGTTTTTTTTTCATACTTTTAGTAAAAATAACGTAACTCAAAATTTTAAAAATAAAGAATTATCTTTGATTCACGTTGAAAGAAAATTTTAACGAAATCTAAAAATAGGTATTTAAATATGTTCTTAATGAAAAAAAAAATAAATCTTTTTAAATGTAAAATTTATATTTTTTTTTTCATTTGCCAAAATTTCAAAATTTATTAGTAGTTTTTAATGTAAAATTAAGAATATGTTCCTAATGGAAAAAAATAGTGATATTACTAAAACGTTGTATTTTATAATGGATTAATTGGAGAAACAAAAATGTAAAATATCAATAATTTTGTAATGACTTTTTTTTTTTTTTTTTTACGGTGGCTATTATTTCCGAGAAAACTTTATAATCAAGTCATTCAAAGGGTATGTATATAGTTATTTACTATTATTTGGAATGATGTATTGATTATTGAATATTTAATGTTTGAATGTTAATGTTAATGCTATTGTTAGTAATATTGTGTTGTTGTTGTTGTTGTTGTTATGTTTATTGTTTATCTAGTCAATTTATTTTGGATTATTCACCTTAATATTGTAAATTTTATGATGATTAAAGAACAAAGATTCATGTCAATATAAAATAATATTTATCATTGATTTATGGTAAAATGATGATGCATGTCATTAGTAACAATATTTATCGTGATTTTGTACCTATTTTTTTATTATTATTTTGTTTGATGGTAGATATTATTTTAAAAAAACATTCCTTTATTTTTACATACTTTAAAAAAATAGTAATAACACATTAATATAGTTGGCCTAATATATACTTACAAATATTATGATAAATATCAAATTGCATTTGTCAAACTATGATGGACGTTGTGGAATTTTTATGTTATATGCATGGAAACATTGTTAATGGGCCAAACGAGATAGAATATGATAGGCAACCATCATTCGACATTCTCAAGAACTACAGTATTGATGACTATTAAGAATAAAGTTGTAGGGAACTACAGTATCCATTTCCCAGGATTGATGACTTGTTCAACCAGGCAGGAGACTACAGTATTCTCCAAGATTGACCTTCGGTCAAGTTATCATCAGTTGAGGATAAAGAAAAGTGATATACCCAAAACAACTTTTCATTCGAGGTATGGGCACTACGAGTTCATTGTAATGTCTTTTGGTTTGACGAATGCTTCGGCAATATTTATGGACCTAATTAATAGGGTGTTCAAAGAATTCCTTGACACTTTTGTGATAGTTTTTATAGACGATATCTTGGTTTACTCCAAGGCAGAGGCAGGACATGAAGAGCATTTACGAAAAGTTTTAGAGACTTATGTGAGTTTTGGTTCAGGTAGGTGTCCTTTCTAAGACATGTGGTGTCGAAGGAAAGAGTATCCATTGATCTCGCAAAGATTGAGGCATTTACAAGTTGGCCTCGTGATAGGCCTTGTAAAAGACTATCTTTTCTATGATAAAACCCTAAATTCTATCATAATTGTTTGCTTAAAATGGCTATTTTTGTAGGAAAACTCCAATCCCGACTCAAAAAAGATATTTCAGAAGATTTGGAGCTAATTCGAGCCAAATGACACCAAAAGATCACTTAACAAGAAGATCCTTGATCAACTACCACTTTGCTCCTCAAGAGGAACAATTCAAACTCTTTAACAATGGTTGCAATGTCGCGACGCTCCTTACAACACTGAGCCTGATGCTAGCTCGACGCTTGAAGACAGAATGCATCAATTTGATACAAAACAGGGCAACATCGCAACGTTTGACCCAAGGTCGCAACGGTCCGAATATTCAAGGAATAGTCCTCGCACACATGCGTGCCTTTCTCAACCAAGTGTCAGTGCAGTTTGCAACGTTAGCCCAACGCTTCTTAGCTTTTTTACGATTTAGTGTTGCAACGCTGGCTCTAGCGTCGCGACGCTATGCTTGTTGATATAAATTTTTTCATTTCATTTTCAGCGAGGGAGGGAAGAAGAACTTAAACTTTTAAAGAGAGACTTCGACTTTACAGAGCTATTATTGTAAATTTTGGAGAGATTCAATCAATTTGTATTCAATCCTTGTACCAAATATGCATCTATCAATGGATTTCTTGGAGAATTTCATCATCCATGAGTAGGTAATCCTTTTTCTTGGAGAATTATGTAGATTGGCACCTTCTTGAGACTTTTCCTTGAATTTCCTTCATGTAATTACTTTCTTTTGAATGTTCTTGCTGAGATTTAGAATAAAATTGATTAAGATTGAATTGATAACTCAAGATTAATCAATTAATAGAGGTTTTCTTGGGATCGACCTCTTATTCCACTATTGCTACGAGCTAGTTCTAGTTGTAGTTAGAGTATTATAAATTTCATTTGTTTTGGGTAAATAGAATTTATGACACCTATTTTAGTCCAAACAAATTAGCACCGTTGCCAGGGAACCGTGTAATTGGCCTTTAAAAATCTTTGAATTTCTTTCTTTTAGAAAAATAAATTAAAAAAAAAAACAACACAAAAAAATAGTTAGTTTCATTGAACTATCCTTTTGTGCATGACCTGCTCCTCCCGGAGTATACTTTGTGATTTTGTTCTAGATATCGACCGTGAGGAGAGGAGACTACAAAAGGAAAGAATAAGAAGAGAAGAAGGAGAATTTGAAGAATCGAGTCAAGAAGAGGAACTAATACAAACAAACACTATGGGTGAAGCAAGGGAACAAACGTTAAGAGAGCTTATCGAACTAGATTACACTCAACAACCATTATGTATAGTGTACCCGAATACTATGATACCATTTGAATTGAAACCCAATTTAGTTCATCTTTTACCCACTTTTCGAGGTAATCCAGGTGAGGACCCATACAAACATATGAAAGAATTCCATTTGGTATGTGACGGTATGCACCCACATGAGGTAACACAATAACAACTTAATCTTAGGGCCTTCCCCTTCTCCTTGAAGGATGTGGCTAAGGATTGGTTATACTACTTGTCGACCAGATCAATCACCACGTGGAATGGTCTTAAGAAAAAGTTTTTAGAAAAAATTTTTCCCAGCATGTAAAGCTAATAATATTAGAAAAGAAACATATGTTATAAAGCAATTGGTAGGAGAGTCCTTATATAAGTATTGGGAAAGGTATAAGCAACTTTGTGCTTCCTTTCCCCATCATCAAATTTCTGACCAATATCTTATTCAATATTTCTATTCATGATTGCTTCCATCTGACAGGAGCAATATTGATGCAGTCGCCGGTAGAGCTTTAGCTAACAAAACGTCCATTGAAGCTAGTTAGCTAATATCAACCATGGCAGAGAATTCACAAAACTTTGGATCAAGGACTCTAGAATATGATGTTGTTCAAGCTAAAGAGGTTAGTAAGTTGAGAACTCAAGTATTTAATCTAGTTTCCCATTTCATTCAGGTTGCTCAAGGAGAACTTCCTCAAATTAAAACATGTGGAGCATGTGGAGTGGTTGGACATGCTTCCGAAGCTTGCCCTCAAGGTTAACCTCAAGTTAATGCAATAGAAGGTTTCCAAAGGAAGTACGACCCCCATGGGCAAACTTATAACCAAGATATTGGGTTTTATGTCCTAACTCGTGGTTTGTAAACAATAAACTATTTCTGTAAATCGATAAAGTTGTTATTAAATATACGAATTGCTTATTTCGTTTTAGAAATAAATCCAATAACTAAAAGATCCATGACTATTACATGAGTACTTGAACTTTATGTTGAGACAAGAGTGGATCAGGTTCGAGTAAATAGTCAAAATGATCTATAATATATGAATGAGTTTGCATAAGATCGGACCAAGAAATAAGTCACTCTTACTTTTATAACGCTTTTTACTATTTAAGACTGACTATTACATAGCGATGACTTAGGTAACTTAACCTTAATCCTGAGCTAACTATGAACTTCTATTTATTAGGGATTATCCTTAGATCTACATAGGTGGGGATTGGCTCAACAACAACAACTCAATAAGCCTGACCCACTGGATCGTTTACCTTTCTCTTTCCTCCCGATGGGTTCTTTCTAACCTCCGGGCCTCTAGCGGTAGGGTCAGTATTCCTGTCTCTTGTCTGCTTACTTTGTCTGCCACTTTGCCTCGGCAATCCACCTATTGCAATGTACACATGTTAGGGACTCACACTTTAAGGACTTAAACTTATGCATGGACTTTCCCTCTCATTCCCAAAACTTTATGCTCTGATACCAACTTGTCACACCCCCTCCCAGATTACCCTTTTAATCTGGAAGAAGATGTGACAGTAGTAGTTACTAGCCCTATTGGCAGCACTTACCACCTTAGCCCTCTAACTTGAATACCAACCTGTTAAACATTATTAATGTACACATATTGCATGCCTCCATAAGGCTCTACATAAGTTTATATAATCACATGCAAACAGTCAAGACATAACATCTACAGGTAAAATATTTACAGTTGGGCCCAAACTTCACTAGCAAATCCCTAATACCTCTCAAAACATGTGTACATAGATAAACCATCAACCTAAATTCTTCTTAACAAGCCGGGCCTTTCAGTGGCAAGCAGCAGCAGAGTCAACCTTGTGGAATCTGACCACTACTTGGAAAAGGAAAACATAGAAAATCTGTGAGCTGGTAGCCCAGTGAGTGACTATAAAATCATATTACACCATACCTTATATTATTATAAACATGTAAATATATAGAAGAGCATCTCAAGCAACTTACTCTAAACATAAACATTGATAAACATTCTTAAACATCATTAAACATCATTACTCCTTAGTTAAGAATGAGCATACATCGCTCTAGCTCCCAACATCTGTCACCGACCAAGAGACCCATACTTCGGCCTTTCTTTGCTGGTATATGGCCTAGGAGACCCATATTTTGGCCTCTCATTCAGAACTAGCTACGTGCACGTGGAGTTTTCTAAGTACCGTCAACACCTTAGGTACTATTACCCAGATACATTCTCCATGTCCTTCAGTGCCGGGTTATTTCCTAGCATTAAATCAAGCTCAATTGCTTACCATTTACACAAAGACTTATACTATCATAGCCTTCCTCCAAAAACGCATGCTTCATCATAGGAACTTAACTTTTGTAATGAATTCACAATATACCTTGGCATGCGTTTAAACATATACAAGCTGGAGAAGAAACGCTATGCAATTCATTAAATATTTGTCGCTTGAGAAAGTATAAATTCATCATCAACTTCACTGTAACTTACATGGGGCTCTTAACGGGTTATATGCCTCTCCTAGCTCCTCTTGGCCTAAAAGGACATAATTCCTGGTTATATTCCTTAGAATTCTCATCAAAATGCTTCAAATAGTTTGCTTACTAATGAAACTTTCATCAACAAAATCAGCATTACTAGGGAGATGGTCATCATGAGTGAGATCATCCTCATGAGCGAGATCCTCATGAGTGAGATCCTTATGAGCGAGATCATTCATTTCGCTAGCAAGACTTCATCATAGCAAGATTTACCACTTCTAGCGAGATTTTTCATTTCTAGCGAGACTTAGTCCAACATTTCCAGCGAGATTCTCTTCTTGAGCGAAATTCAACACAAAACTAGCAAGATTTTCATCCTTAGCGAGATCCACCTCTTCCTTATCTCACTCTCGCTCTCGCTCACTTCCTTATCTCGCTCCCGCTCACTATGGTAAACTGCTTGCTTAATCTTCCCAAACAGCTGCCTGTTTACGCACTAATTTCTTGTTTCAACTTCAAAAATTCATAACTCAAAATCTAGAACTCTTTTCAAGAAACTTTCTTCTACAAACTTGTTTAGAATTTAAATTTCTTACCTTAAAATCTCAGCCCCAAATTCCTTGTAATTTGGCTTGAAGCTTCCAATCTTCACCTTGAGCCTTGATTAATCCGAGAATATGCCCTTTCTGCAAATTCTTCACTTTTTGTTCTTCTCCTTGTGAGATCTTTCTCCGGCAAAACAACCTCAAAAACTAGATTATCCTAATTTTCAAATGGCACCGATCTCACTTATTTTCTCGAGTCATTTGCCAAAATCGAGCTTTTGAAGTTCCTCTTTCCTTTGTACTTCCTATCGCCTCCCATGTTCAAAGGTCAAATTGTCACCTCATCTAGCACTAACTTAATGCTTCTGGCCAAACTCAGCTACTTCCTCTTTAGTCTTTTCTTTCTTCTTCTTTCTTTTTTTCCCTTCACTTGTAATTCTCTATAACTACATCGCAAGTTTTCCACTTATTAAATAATTAATATAACATTATCATGGCTAAACATGCTTATATAGTAAACGTAGAATTCGGGGTTTACAGGTGGGGACATAGGGTGCAAGATGGAAATCACTCCTACCCGCTTTTAGGGATAGTAGAAAGGTTGTTTCCTTAAGTGCTGATTCCGGATCTTAAACAAGGGGCCCCACCCTCTCATCGGCTTGAGAAGGACTCGGTTTGATGATCATATCACAAACCAGTTGTTCATTAGAGGACTAGTGGGACTTAAGAAACAAGAGGTAATCTCGAGGGTAAAACAGCCTTTTGACCCAATCGTTATTACGAACAACCTACAAAGAGTTAACTTACTAATTATGGTTATATCGAGTGGATACAATATATCTACAGTGAGGGGAGTGCAACTACTGGACTTTAGTATAGTGACCCGATAGTTAATGAATGAAGGTTAGTTCAGTGTAAAGAGTTTAGCTAATTAATCTCGAATCGTTGGAGCCCATGATCTGTAGGTCCATTAGGTACCCAACTAGCTCACAAATGGATTAGCCTTAGAATAGCGTGATAATCTGATTTGAAACGTTCAAATTATAAGGGAATTAGTAATTATATATGATATAGTTACACGTTAAATTTTGGAATTAAATGTAATTGGAGAATCGATTAATATATAAATATGATTTAAATATTAATTTCATATATAGGGGATTCATGGTGATGGATTTGGTGACAAATTAATTTAATATTTGATATTAAATTAATAGAATTAATTAAATTATACAATTAATTAATAATTATTCATTTTATTAAAAAATTTATTATTGAATTAATTTTTGTAAAATTAATAAAGTTTCGATTTTAATCAAAGAATTAAAATTGAAAAATGTTTTGTTTTTGAAAATCAATTGTAAAACCAAAAGGGAAATTAAAAACTAGGAAAATCCAAACCCATTTTCAAGTAAGAAGGTTAGTCACCTTCTTACACATAATTCCAC
The DNA here is from genome assembly GCF_027475165.1 of Benincasa hispida. Taxonomy (NCBI): domain Eukaryota; kingdom Viridiplantae; phylum Streptophyta; class Magnoliopsida; order Cucurbitales; family Cucurbitaceae; genus Benincasa; species Benincasa hispida. Next base: position 36,416,687 of record NC_143482.1, read on the forward strand.
CACTAAATTCAAGGTGTAGCTAGAATCACTTGAAGTGATCAGTTTTACATGAGAGTCATGTAATAAAACCACTCTTGATTGAGTAGAAAAGGATATGCAATTGCTAAATTGCTGAGTTTTTTTAAGGTTGAAGAAGTTGTTCTTCAACAAGCTGAAAAACTAGAAAACCCTCATTCAATTCCCTAAGTTCAAGCTTGTGAGTCCCACAACTCAATCTAAGGCTCCTAAAGAATAGTAGGGAAGCTCTAATGGTAGTCCACAACAAGAATTGGAGAAGATTGCAGCTAAATTTTGCGTTTGAAGAGGATCTTCAAAGTTATATAATGAAACCCTCTTAATATCCTATGAACATGCTTAATTTGATGTCAAAATTGAGGAATTAGAATGCTTAAAGTTCTTGTTTTCTTCTGTTGCATGTTTCTGTAAACCAACACAAGCGTGGCGAGATCACCCAAATTTCAAGTGGGGATCCCAAGGGAAATTTGAGAATCGAAATCAATCATCTTCAAGCTCCTCAAGTATGTCTCTCGAGGATGTAGTTAAATCTCTTGCTGACCATTCGTTAAAATTTGAACAGGAACTACATAATTTGCAAAAGGACAATATACAATTTCAACAAGAAACAAAACAACTTCAACAAGACAAAATTTTTCAACAAGAAACTAGACAAGACTTTTTGAACTTAAGTACACAAAGCACGCAACTAGCAACTGTGATAAGCAAGCTTGAGAATAAGCCATCAGGAAAGCTCCCCGCCCAACCGGAGCATGCAAATATAAGCGTAATCACTCTAAGAAGCAGTAAAGAAATTTCTTCTTCTTCCCAAGTAGCTAGCCCAGTTCAACCAACTCCCAATAAGCTTGGAAAGGTAATTGATCATGATAATAAGATAAATGGATTTGAGGAATTTTCCATCTTCCCTGAGGTACGTAACTACTCTCCCCCTAATGTTGAGTTGTATGTACTCAAGGCACCATTCCCTAGCGGATTAGCAAAACCTAAGGTAGAAGATATTGACCATGAGCTAATTGAAATGTTTAAAAAGGTACAAATTAATATTCCTTTGCTTAATGCCATTCAACAAATACCTAGTTATGCTAAATTCTTAAAAGAATTATGTACTAAGAAAAGAAAAGGGAAAGAAGATGAAAAAGTAATTGTTAGCCAAAACGTGTCTGCTTTTGTTAAAAAAGGACATGCCTCAGAAATGTAGAGACCCTGGAATGTTTACTCTACCTTGTAAGATAGGAGATAGAATTATCACTCATGCCATGTTAGACCTAGGCGCATCAATAAATGTCATGCCTTTTCATGTCTATGAAGATCTTAAACTGAATGGCCTACAAAAACAAATGTTTGCATACAACTAGTGGATAGGTCATATATTCAACCCCTAGGCATTGTAGAAGATATTTTGTTGAGAGTTGGAGAATTAATCTTTCCCGTTGATTGTTACATTTTAAAAATGGATGAACCATACTCTACCTCTTCCTCTAATATTTTATTTGGTAGACCCTTCATGAAAACTGCAAAAATTATAATTGATGTAGATAAAGGGTCTTTATTAGTAGAATTTGATGGAGAGGTAAAATCCTTCAACATTTATGACGCCATGAGATTTCCAGAGGAATATTATTCTCTTTGCTCCATAGACACATATGATGAAACTGATCACATTATTGATTCCATGTTATACAAAAGTTCTCATTGTTTGGTAGCCCCTTCCATTCATTATGGTTTGGATTGGATTACTCATGATTCTTCTCATGTATCTTTTAACTTTTATGACCATGATAGTTCAAATAAAAAGCATGTTTCTAATTCTTCACTTCAAATTTTTTAAAAGAGTGAATCTTCTTCAAAAGATGATAATTTGAATTCTTTCAACAACGGATTTTGCCAAAATGTAAATACTTCAAAAGTATATTCAAATTTTCTAAACAAAATTTGTATAAATGAAAAACCTTTAACTAATAATTCAAATTCAAAATTTGTTTGTAATAACAAAAATAAAAACAAAGCTTCTAAACTTTGCTCTGTTTTTAATGAAAGTAAAAGGGATTGAGCCCAAGACTTTTCCATCTCCAAAGAAGAGCAAAAACTTAGGAAGTTGTTTCAAAAACCCCAACAAGCAAAAACCTAGAAAAACAAAAAATTTTGGTGTTCCCTGAAAAACAGGAAAAACCTTCAAGGTGAATGGGCACAGACTCAAAATCTACAATGAAGGACATGTAAACCAAATCAAATTGGGCTTGCGTTTAGCTAATCCCTCATATACTTAACACCTCTCTTCACCAACATCGAGCAAATGATGCAAAAAATTTGCAATAGGACAAAATTTTCTCTTTCTTTCTTTCTTTTCATTTTGATTTGTTTTTCTTTTCTAATTTTTCATTTTTTTCCTTTCTTATTTTAGCATTTCAAATAAATAGAATAATTTATTCTTCTCTTTTTCTTTGTAGGTAATTTGCTAAATAAAAAGAAGAAAAATGAGCTCTAAAAGAAAAAAAAAACAAAAGCAAGGAAATTCTCTCTCAAGCAAATAAATGATCAACAACAAAACCAAAAAAGTTTCTCTCTACATCCCTTCTCTTTTGTTTCTTGAATTCATTTTCTTATTCTAAACATTGAGGATAATGTTCCATTTTTAAGTTGGGGTGGGTAAACATTGCATGTTTTTTGTATTCTTTTGAGTATCCTTTGATTAGCTTTAAAAATGAGCCTAACTGAAAATTTTTGCATGTCTAGAACTGTAATGACCCAACCTTTTGAGTACTCTCACAAGGGCCGTTACGACTAAATACACATTTAATTCAAAACATTTTAACCATTAAAGCAAAAATTTATTATGGATGACTATTTCAATTCATTATATTAAATAAATATAAAATAAATAAAAACATTTAATCGGGGCTCCTAAAACCATTTACAAAGCAAAAAAAAAAAAAAAAAAATTCAAAACTTTAAATTTTTCTATCTGACATTAAATTCTTGTTTCAAAACATTCAAATGACTAAAAAAAACATAGACTGAGTGAAAGTGATTTCTCTTGTCTCTATATGGCTCTGTCATGGATCCCATCTGTCACTTGCCAATCTATTCAAGTCATTGCCTGAAAAACATAAAGAGGAAAGGGTAAGTATGAAATACTCAGTAAGTGATCGGCTACTGGGCCCTCTAGGTTACCTGTTAGCTAGTTTATCTAGGCATCAGTGTACACCGTCATATCAGTCGTTGTGATCCCAAAGGAGTCATATATCAGTCATAAATGTGATCCCAAAGGAACACGTATCAGTCATAGTGTGTAACCCAAAGGTCCACCAATCAATCATTGACATGAACCCGAAGGAACATGAATCAGTCATAGACATGAACCAGAAGGATCATGAATCAGTCATAGACATGAACCCAAAGAAACATGAATCAGTCGTACTCTGTAACCCGAAGATCCACAAATCAGTCATAGACATAAACCCGAAGGTACTTGAATCAATCATAGACATGAACCTGAAGGAACATGAATCAGTTGTAGTGTGTAACTCGAAGGTCCACAAATCAGTCATAGACATGAACCCAAAGGTACATGAATCAGTCATAGACATGAACTCGAAGGAACATAAATCAGTTATAGACATGAACCCGAAGGAACATGAATCAGTCATATGTGTACACCTGCCCAGATAAGAAAAGCTAACAAAAACCCTATAACTTAGCATGCATCAGTTTTCATATAACTCATGTGTTATATTTTACAAACGTTTACCTTAGGAGTAAAATTTTTAGTATATCCTCAGTCAATAGTACATTCATCATGGTCCAAAACAGTCCAATCTAATCAATAAATGCCATTAAATCATGCAGTTCAATCAGTCATAATTTATAGTCCAAAGAGTCTAGAATAATCACTCAAATCAGTCTTAACAGTCTCAATAAACAGTCCAAGTAGTCTTAAGTAAACAGTCCAAGTGGTAGGGATGATTGGTTCGAAGGCGAATTAGTAGAAAGTCACTTACCTCAAGTTTTAGTCAATACAAGCTCAAATAACCTTAACTTTTATTTGCCCAAAAGATCACAAACCAAGTTTAAGTGATAAACCAAAAATTAGGATTTCCAAAATAAGGCCAAAATTCTCAATCAACCAATTTACATCATCCATTAATGCCAAATATTTACAATTCCAAGGTCTAATTACTTACCCAAATTGTCTTGAAATTGATCTCAAATTTGGTGAACAACACTTCAAAATCCTTTGATTCTTGAATCAAACTCTATACCAACAATCAAAATTAATTCCATTATTTTGGACATAATTCCAATCACAACTTAACACGAATGTCTTCAAACAACTTACCCAACACGTGGTTTGATCCCAAAACCACTTCGAAGCTTCAAAATCAACATAATCCAATAATTATATCATCAAAATCGACATTTAACTTTAATGGACAGCAGCTTTAAACCTTTTAGTCCAACCTCCAAATATCACAATTAAAATAAAAGTTAAGCCGACACTTAGTAGGTATCCAAAAATTCTCAACAAAAACCCCAAACTTGACAAAAAAAAAAGTACACCTAACAATTTTAATCTTATCAAAAAGCACCTTGAGTGTCTGTAAAATCTAATTTTGACCTCAAAACAATATGAGTGAGCTAAAACTTAAACCAAAATTTGATGGGTATTCAAGATCTTCCAAGAAAACCCATAAAATGCCAACTAACTTACAAAAGATTTCAATTCTGATGACAATGGCACCAGCGATGGTGGCAACCATAGATAGGCGGCGGGTGTTGTTGTTGGACGGTATTAATTGTTTAGGCTAGCGGCTGGTAGTGAGAGTCTTGCATAAGTAGGTTTTGCGTGAGTGAGAGAGAAGAGAATTTTCAGTTTTACAGATTTTCTTCAGCAGAAATTATGAACAAACTAGAGCTTTGAACAATGATCCAACCGTTCAAAATGAAACTCTATATGTTCCAACCAGACTGACCAAATTTGAGCACGATCCAACGGTTCAAACTCTGAAATTGACAATTTTGTGGAAGCTGTCATTGAAAAACCAAATTGCTTTCTTCTCGATTTTATGCTTCTTTCCACTCTCCTTTAATTTCGAAAAATTCCAATTCTTTCAATTTTTTTTCAAATTTTAAAAAGATAAATAAATATTTTATCACAATATCTCTAATATCTCTAAAGATTCTATTAAATTAATAAATCAATTAACTTCTTAAATTACCTTAATTTAGACTTCAAAAACAAAAATTAAATGACATAAAATCCATCAAGTTGATACAAATTAAATTCTTTCAAATATTTAAATCAATTTAAAACCACAAAAATTAATTATCTCCTTAATTGTTTTAAGTTGGCTCCAAAATCCAAAATCAAAAGGAGGAAAAATTCAATATTTTCAAGATAATTAGTTCGAATATTCAATCAATTACATATATTTAACCAATAAAAGCTTTTCAATTATTTCAATTTAATTCCAATTTCCAAAACTGAAAGGAAAATCAAAACTCAATAATTTTAGATAACTAACTTAAATTTTCCTAAAATTCGAGATGTTACAATCACTCCTTAAGAAACTTTCGCCCTCGAAAGTTCAAGTCCTTAAAAGCTCGTGATACTTAGTTCTTGTCTCATCCTCATGTTTCCAAATTACTTCTTCAGACCGATAATTTTGACAAAGAACTTCTAACTAGCATTATCTCCAAGTTTCAGAAAGTTTTGACCACTCTAGCAAGAATTTTTCCTAGATTACTCCTCGTAACTCATGTTCTCATTAAAATGCAAGCATTCATAGTCCAACACATGAGACCGATTTTTCATATACCTCCTTAACGTACAAAACTTTTACCTAAGACAAACATTAGACATATGAAAATTGTCTTTTTGTATCTGTGACATGGCTACTTCAACTCTCGTATCACTTGTATTTTTCTTGGAGCCAAAATACTTTCACCTTTAAAGTCAAATTAATGGCATCATTTGTTTCTCATTCTAATTTTGTGCCCAAAATCTCGATCACCTGAACTTTTATAATACTAGCAACGACGTACCTTTTAACTAATGAAGCCTCATTAATTCATGTCAATAGTTCTCAAACAACTATTGCTATTTATATCTCTACTTACAATATTTTCTCCAACTCCACTATAATCTAAAGAAGCTTGACAAGCACTCTTCCAACACGTGATTGTCTAGCTTAATCAAATTCTCATGCTAAAACTGAGTTCTAGGAACAATAGCTTAGGTAGGGTAACCATTCAACCAACAAATACTAAGATCTAAAGTTCCAACTAAGTTCTAGGAACAATAGCTTAGGCAAGGTAACCTTTCCGCTACCTCTCTTTTTCTTTTATAGGTCCATTTACACCCTATGGGTTTAACCCCTTCAAGTAGATCTATAAGTTCCCATACTATGTTGAAATACATGGACTTCATTTCAAGGTCCATGGCTTTAACCCATTGGTTCTTGTCTATGTTATTTATTGCCTGCTTATAGGACAATGTATCCTCAACGCCATCTTCTGATATGACAACCTGAGTTTTAGTTAAACCCAAGTAACGACCAGGTTGTGATATAATCTTCCCACTGTGTTGAGGCACTCTAACCGATTGAGAAGGACGAGACTGACCTGAAGTGTTGGCTTCTTCATTAACTCTTAATGAAGGAAACCGCATCAACAATTCTTGTTGATTGTTTAGTAGCTTTATTTAATACTAATTTACTCCGTGATTTATGATCTCTCATGTGGTCTTGCTAAAAGAATGTAGTATTTGTCGATACAAACACCTCATGTTCTTTAGGATCGTAGAATAGACCACATCTTATTTCCTTAGGGTAACCAAAAAATTGGCATAACCTTGAACGAGGTTACAAATTTTTAGGATTTTTCACTAACACATGTGCAGGACAACCTCATATTCTAAAATAACGTAAACTAGGTTTACGCCCCTTCTATAACTCGAAAGGTGTTTCATAAACACTCTTTGAGGAAATATTATTCAAGATGTGAATTGCAGTCTCTGCTGTATACCCCCAAAACGAGCTAGGCAATTGAGCATAGCTCATCATAGAATGAATCATGTCCAACAAGGTTATATTTCTCCTTTTTTATACACCATTTTGTTGAGGTGTATCAAGTGCTAAAAGTTGGTATTGGATTTTATGTTCTATCATATAGTCTTTCAATGCTAAATCCATATACTCTCCACCCCAATCAGATCGAAGTGTTTTAATCATTTTACTTAACAAATTTTCAACTTCAGCCTTATACTCCTTGAACTTTTCAAGGGCTTCAAATTTATGTTCCATTAGCTATAAGTAACCATACCTCGAGTAATCATTTATGAAAGAGATGAAGTATTCGTACCCTCTTCGAGTTTTTAAATTCATTGGGCGACAAAAATCTGAATATATGAGCTCCAAGGGCTCTTTGGCTCTATAACATGTTCCATTAAAAGGACTTTTAGTCATTTTTCCTTCAAGACAGGATTCATATAGAGGTAATGAATTATCTTCTTACTTGCTTAGAAGTCAATTCTTTACCAATCTCTCGATCCTATCGAGATTTATGTGACCTAATCTTAAATGTTAAAGATGTCACACGCCTCCCCAAATTACCCTCTTAATCTGAGAAGGGATGTGAAGACAACAATTACCAACCCTCTTATGACAACTATTATCCAACATACTCTTGAAAACCTATATCTTTAGCACCTGTTACACCTGATTAGTAGTTTATAATCCTCTAGAACCTAACACACAGTTTCAGTAACAACTTTAAGCATATACTTTACTACTAATTAGAAATATCGGCAACAACATACATAACAGTTTTCATAAACCATGCCCGAACACAACATCTGTTTAACACAACTCTACCCTTTTCCCCTAAAATGGACATAAAACTAAATAACAAATCATGATGAGCCACCTAATTTTTTCGCTCTCTGTGGGTCCGAGAAGTGACTGATTGGCAGAACTGCTATGCCTTAGGACGTCGACCGCTACTTGGGGAGAAAAACATTTTTAAAGAGTGAGTTGGGAAGCCCAGTGAGCGACTATCTTAATAAAACATACTTTAAATCATAAATAACGTGAACTTACTTATCAAGGAAACGGTAATAAAATCATAATCAGGGTTTTAAAAGTGGAACTAAATGTTGGGGTTGATGCCCTAAATCTCATAGGTCCTGTAGTTTGTAATTGTAATGTACAAATAATTTTATTTATTTAATAAAATATGAGATATTTTATTTTATATTTAATAGCATTAATCCACAAACTAATAAACTAACATCCAAGGTTATCTTCTGTAGCTTAAACATGTATGTCAAGACGTACAGGTGGATCATATTTAAGTGATCTAGTATTGGAAACTTGTTTAGTGTAGAATGATGATTCTGCTTGAATTATTGACTCTGGGGTCACTAACCATGTTTGTTCTTCATTTCAGAGAATTAGTTCCTGGCGGCAGCTTGGTATTGGTGAGATGACGATGCGAGTTGGAACTGGGCACTCGTCTCAATTTTGGCAATGAGAGGTCTTCGGTTGACTTTACAGAATAGGTTTATCATTTTAAATGATGTGTATGTAATTCCAAGTTAAAGAAGAACTTAATTTCTGTAAAGTCTTTGCTCGAATGTAATTATCAACTTAAATTTTGTGTAAATAAAATGTTTATTTCTGTGAACCCCGAATCCTAATTTCTCTACGTGAGTATGTTCCCTACTGAGACTAGTGTGGTGAGTAGGTTGATGTGGAAACTAGTGTGGAATGGTAGAGAAAAGGGTGAAAAATTAGAAGAAAAGAGGAAATTTGTGAAGCTTGACTTTTGGGGAAAAACTTAGAAATTTGGCTAAGTACAAAATTGTGTGATGGATGCGTTGGAAGGGTGGTGATGGATGCGTTGGTGGTGGTGTACGGTTGAAGGAAGGAAAATGGAAGTGATGCGTTGGAAGGATGGATGGCACAAGAGTAGGCGAGGACGCGGGCAAGGCATGCATTCGAAGGGTGGCATGCGTCGATGCACAGCACCCCTGCCAAGCGCTAGGCGCCCAGCCCATGCGTCGAGCGCCTCTGCCAAGCGTCCAGCCTATGCATCGAGCGGCCATGCGTCGAGCACCCTACCAAGCACCCATGTGGTCGAGCAAGCCCTGTGAATGGTGCCCAGTGCCCATGCATCACGCTCATGCGTCGGTGACTAGCGCCTATGCGAAGCACCATGCTCCCATGCCGAGCGAGCCTTGCGGTGATACCTAGTGAGCCATGCGTCGAGGACGAGTGGCCATCCTAAGCATTGATGGTGGCTGGCTCTTGCGATGGTTAGGACTTGTGGTGACTAAGTGAGTTGGCTTGCTATGCGTTGATGGCACTATGCATTGAACATCCAAGGATTTGTGGACACATAAAAAGATGAGCTCGCCTAGAGGACATCATCAAACATGTGTCTTCTTGGGAGGAAACCTTAAGCCTTAAGCATTTGAGGTGGTTGCATAAGAGGACATGCAAATTAGCCCCATTGCGTTGGCTATGTAGGAGAAGGACACTTAGATTTCGTTGATCAAAAGTTGTGTTGGTAGTGTGAGGAAGAAACACTTGGACATGCAGCCAAGTAAAAGGTGTCGATCTTGGAGAATGTTTGGACACCTATAAATAGGGCCAAAGACTTCTTTTTCATATCATAATTAAAAAAGACATTAAAAAGAGTGGGAAAGCTGAGTAAACATTGTGTCAAGAGCAAAATCCATGCGTTGATCATAGAGCTTCAAAGAGGACACAGTAGACAATAAAGTCTGGAAAACAGCACCAAATTGGGACGAGGAGTTCTCCCAATATACTCTGCGTTTGGAGTGATTCTAAAGCCACATGAAAGCTCTAAAAGTCTAGTTTTCAAGGTAGGTCTACGGAGAAAAAGATCTAAAGGATTGGGTTGGAAACTGAGAAGAAAGACAGAAGGGTCAGGCTGTCGGATAACCTTGGGCCAGTCTTGAAGATTTTGTGATTACGGCCAAACCATAAGAAGTTTTGACTCAGATTTTAGGGTAAGCTTCCTGAGATATTTTAGAATATGTTTGTAGAAGGAAGTATCTCAAAATAAGGCTTAGAACTATGAGTAATCTGAGTGTTAAATTGAATCTGGATTCTAGGGGTGTAAAAGGGAGCCCGAGGTAAACAAGGAACTTCTAGAGTGAAAAGTTCCTAAGCGATCGAGGTGAGTGACTAAAATATTTACAATGTTTTAAAGAAGATTATTCTCATGCCAGCTAGTTTTACAAAGTGATTTCCAAGCAAACCATGAGTTATGTTTTAAACGCATGCATGTGTGGGAAAATTGTTGAAAATCTATTTATATGTGTTAAATATACCCAGCATGCGTTAGTATCTTTAAAGCCATGTTTTATATGTGTTATACTTTACATGCTTTAAAGAGAAAGTCATTTATAACTAGTTTTACAAACACGATACCGAAGGACATTCGAGAAGGTATCTAATCAACTTGGTACTGAAGGACGTTTGAGAATGTACCAAACCAACTTGATACCAAAGGACATTTGAGAAGGTATCCTAGCAGCTCAATGCTAAAGGACATTTGAGAAGGTATCTGAGCAGAAGTACCTAAGGTATGACGGTACTTAGTATGGCCACGTGCACGTAAGTAGTTAGAGTCAGAGATTGAGCAAAAGGGTTCTCTCTTGACTAGCAGTTGGGATTATTTTTAACTACAGTAGGGTTCTTCTCAACTGAGAAACGGTTTTCTATTTCATGATTTAAACAGCTTTATATGTTTTATGCTTGGAAAATGTTTATACTATAGTACAAGGTACTGTAGAAGTTTATATTTCAGTTTAAACTCTTTATTGAGACTTTTACATGAGAATCAGTTATCATTCTTAAGTCACTCACTAGGCTAGCAAGCTCACCCCGTTTTCAAATGTTTTCCTTTCCCCTAGGTATCGGTCAAATCCTCAGGAGATAGCTCTGCATCTACTCTGCCACTAAAGGATAAAGATATTGTAACCCGTCGGTTTAGGTGGTTACTGTAAATATTGTACACATGTTTCCGTTGTTCATATAGGGACTAGGGTTTTTGGGCTTTGGGACTTATAAATCTAGTGTTGTAATGACTCTAAACATGTTTTGTTTCTAAATTAATAAATTTTTGGCCTAAATACATTCCGTTGTATATGAGTTATATATTGGTATCAGAGTTATTCCGCAAGAGTTATTAGGCAATAAGTGTCAACCAAAGGATTGATAACAGTTGCAGTCACGCCCTTTCCTAGGCTGAGAGGGTGGTCTGGGGCGGGGTGTGATAATTTCGAAAAATGGTGTTGATATATGTTCGGCTGAACTGGAAAATAATTTATATGTGCTAAGGCCATTAGCAACAAATTCCCTCCATAACATAGAGATATTTAAAACTGTCATAACTCAACATAAACGACCTAGAGTTTCTCCAAAAGAAAACGCCCGACTTTGGCACCTACGTTTAGGGCACATAAATCTTAATAGGATTGAGAGGTTGGTGAAGAATGGACTTCTAAGCGAGTTAGAAGAAAATTCTTTACCTCTATTCGAGTCATGCCTTGAAGGCAAAATGACTAAAAGGTCTTTTACTGGAAAAGGTTATAGGGCCAAAGGGCCTCTAGAGTTAGTGTATTCAGATCTTTGTCGTTCGATGAATGTGTAAGCTAGAGGAGGCTATGAATACTTCATCACTTTTACCGATGATTATTTAATGTATGAGTACGTTTATTTAATGCAACATAAGTATGCGTCCTTTGAAAAGTTCAAAGAATTCAAGGAAGAAGTTGAAAACGCATTAAATAGAATGTTAAAATACTTCGATCTGATCAAAGTGGAGAGTTTCTGGATTTAGAATTCCAGAACTATATGATAGAACATTGAATAGTTTCCCAACTCCCAGTACCTAGTACACCTCAGTAGAATGGTGTCTCAGAAAGAAGACTGCAACCCTGTTGGATATGGTTCGGTCGATGATGAGTTAAGCTTCCTTACCTGACTCGTTTTGGGATTTTGTAGTAAAGACTGCAACCTATATCTTGAACCGTGTTCCCTCCAAGAGTGTTTCCAGAACACCTTTGGATTTATGGAATGGTCGTAAAGCTAGGTCATTTTTGTATCTGGGGTTGCCCAACACATGTGCTTGAGGCTAATCCTAAGAAATTGGAGCCACGTTCGAGGCTATGCCTATTTGTAGGCTACCCCAAAGGAACGAGAGGAGGTTATTTTTATGATTCTAAAGAAAACAAAGTGTTTGTATCGCAAACACCACTTTTCTTTAGAAGGATCATATAAGGGAGCACAGACCTAAAAGAAAAATCGTGTTAAATGAGCTTTCTAAAGAAACTACTGAATCTTCAACAAGAGTTGTTGAAGAGCCTACTACCCCAACAAGAGTTGTTCACATAGGTTCATCTAGTAGGATAAAGTCACCTCAAGTGTTGAGGGAACCTTGATGTAGTGGGAGGATTGCGAACCCACCTATTCGCGATATGGGTTTAATTGAAATCCTAGCTATAATAGCTGATGACGAGATTGAGGATCTATTGTCTTACAAGAAGGAAATGGAAGATGTTGACAAAGATGAATGAATCAAAGCCATGGATCTCGAAATGGAGTCTATTACTTTAATTCAGTTTGGGATCTTATAGATCAACTTGATGGGGTTAAGCCTATAGGTTGTAAATGGATCTACAAGTGGAAACGTGGTGCTGCTGGGAAGGTGCAAACTTTCAAGGCTAGACTAGTGGCAAAGAGTTATACCCAGGTAGAGAGAGTCAACTATGAGGAGACATTCTCGCCTGTTGCCATGCTGAAGTCTATCTGCATCCTCCTATCCATTGCCTCATATTATGACTATGAGATATGGCAAATGGATTTCAAGACTGCTTTTCTGAATGGCAATCTTGAGGAGGCTATTTATATGGTGCAGTCTGAGGGATTCATAGTCCAAGGTCAAGAGCAAAAGGTTTGCAAGCTAAATCAATCCATTTATGGACTTAAATAGGCTTCTCAATCTTAGAACATAAGGTTTGATGCTACGATAAAATCTTATGGCTTTGACCAAAACATTGATAAGCTTTGTGTTTACAGGAAGATCATCAACAGTTCAGTAGTTTTTCTAGTGTTATATGTAGATGATATCCTACTCATTGGGAATGATATAAGCTTACTGACTTCAGTTAAGAACTTGCTAGTGACCCAATTCTAAATGAAAGATTTGGGAGAGGCTCAGTTTGTTCATAGGATTCAGATCTTTCGGGATCGTAAGAACAAAATGCTAGCATTGTCTCAGGCATCATACATTGTCAAAATGTTGATTAAATATTTTATGCAAAACTTTAAGAGGGGCCTATTACCTTTCAGGCACGGAGTTACATTATCTAAGGAACAATGTCCTAAGACACCTCAAGCGGTTGAGGAAATGCGACGCGTCCTCTATGCATTTGGCGTAGGCAGTTAATGTATGCGATGTTATGTACTCAACCTGACATCTACTATGCAGTGGGGATAGTCAGTTGATATCAGTCTAATCCAAGATATGATCACTGGACAGCCGTCAAGAACATCCTCAAGCATCTTCGGAGAATGAGGGACTACATGCTTGTGTATGGTTCTAAGGATTTGATCCTTATAGAATACATGGATTCTGATTTATAGACTGATAGGGATTCTTGAAAATCCACTTGAGGATCAGTGTTCACTCTTAACTGAGGGGCTATAGTATAGCGAAGCACCAAGCAAGGGTACATCGCGGATTCCACCATGGAGGCCAAGTATGTAGCGGCTTGTAAAGTTACTAAGGAGGCCGTTTGACTCAGGAAATTCCTGACTAATCTAGAAGTTGTTCCATGTCTAGGCCTATCACCCTTTATTGTGATAATGGTGGTGCTGTAGTGAATTCCTGTGAGCCTAGGAGTCATAAGTGAGGCAAGCACATTAAGCGAAAATACCATCCCATCCGAGAAATTGTGCATCAAAGGGACGTGATTTTCATGAAGATAGCTTCGAGCACTACATTGTTGATTCATTTACGTAGGCCATCATGACTACAATGTTTGAGGCTCACCTGCAGAGTATGAGTCTATGGGACAGACCACGGTTGGACAAGGGCAAGTGCGAGATATTATACTGGGCATGTTATGCCCTGGTTTATTGTTTTGTGTACTTGTAATTTGATTATCTTGTACACTCCATTAGATTTAGGACAAGTGGGAGATTGTTGGGGTCGATGCCCTAAATCTCGTAGAGTTCTATAGTTTGTAAAAACTTGTATGAACAAACATTTCTATGATTAATAATATATGATATTTTTTTCACTTCTGCCTATGAAATATATGATATTTTAGTTGCATTAACCACAAACCAATAAACTAAGATCCATGGTTGTCATTGTAACTTAAACATGTATGTGGAAACATACAAGTGGATCGTGTTTAAGTGATAACCTAAATGGTCTGTAGTATATGGACAAGGCTAGGTACCTTATTTGGGTGACACTACGAGTATGGCCCGCTTTGTAGGTGTTACAATTGTTGTGAAGTGCTATAAATGATCTGATTCTGATCATTCATGTATGAGAGATGCTAGCGGGGATATTCTGTACAAAGGACATTGTATAAAACTGAACCACGAAATATTTAGTCTCGTTATATAACGTCGTTCATAATTGAAACTTTCATTTCACTAGGATGATCATAGGTAACATGACCTTAATCCTGAGTGAGTTGTGAACTCCTGCTTATGAGTGCGATCCTTTGATTTGCATGGGTGAGAGTGGCCAGATCGCCGACTCAACAAGCATACGATTTTGGGGATTCGTCTGATTGGGGAGCTGGGAACTCGGCTACACAAGATGGAATTCACTCCTTCCCCGAAGCAGGGGTAAGTAGATAAATTGCTCCCTTAAGTGCTGATTCCTGGTCTTGAACAATATGAAGTCACACCCTCTCTTGGCCTGAGAGAGGTTTAGTCATAGTGGGACTATGATCTATTGTTCATTAAATGGATCAGTGGTACTTAAGAACTTAGATAACTATAGGGGTAAAACGATAATTTGGCCCAACTGTATTTATGAGCAATTTGTGAAGGGTCATCATACTGTTGATTGGTTATATCTAATGGACACAGAAATATATCTGTAGTGCGAAGAGTGCAGTTGTCGATCTTTAGTGGAGTGCCCTACAATTAACGGATGGTGGATAATGTGATTAAAGAGTTTAATCAATTATTCATGTACCATTGAAGCTTCAAGCTACAGGTCCATAAGGTCCCCTTGGTAGCTCAATGGATTTAAGTTGATAATCTGCTTTTGGGTTAATTTGAAATGTTCAAATTAATAAGAGGGAATTTGATTATATATGATATAATTAAATTAATTCAATTACATATGATATAATTGATATAATGTATTTGATACATTATTGTTTAATTGGAGGAACATATATTTGAATACGATTCAAATATATTTTCTAAGAATAAGATTCATAGTTATTAAATTTAATACAAATATGATTTGTATTAAATGTCATAAAATAGAGAAAAAGAACTATGGTTTATATATTGTATAAGATGAAATATTAAAACTATAGGTTATAAATATATTATGATAAGTTGGTTATCGTATTTATTTATAATTTATTAATTATTTGATCATTTTTTTTTCTCCATAACTACCCTTAGTGGGTATTTATTTAGTTTTATGGCAAATTGGGATAAATGAAAATTTAATTTTATTATTCTGAGAACAAGTGATATGATATAAGAATTAACAATCGAGTATCTACTTGATTACTTGAGAGACTATACGATAACCTCATTTTCTACACGATCGAGAGACTTATCTATGCGATAGACTTCGTCATCTATAGGACTGCCCTTGTTTTTACTCAATCGTCTTCCTCCTCCAAACTCTAAACTTCCCTCTAACCAAAATTAGCCAGAACCCACCACTCTTAGATTCTCACATCGAGAATACCAAGGTCACCAAGTGGTAGTGTCTTGTTTGGTTCGAGGATCAAGTTGCTGCTTGCTGCTTGTTCGAGGAGTGTTTGGGTTGTTCGACGCATTCGTGAACGAGTTCATTCGAGGGATTACTTTAAGAATGATTCTTCAAAGGTATAGTCTCTTGATCCTTTGTTTTTTTTTTATTTCAAAGCATGCTGTAATTTAAGTTTTATGCATAATCTGTTCTGTATGACTGTAAATGTATGTGTTCAATCACAATGGGATTTAGATGATCCGCTTCCGTTCAAAGGTTCTCTGTAAATAGAGTTCCTTCATATATGACATTTTTCCACTCACGTTTCTTCCTTCACATTCACACTATGAGATTCATGTTTGGCCTCGTGGCGCCCTGGGAGCGTCCCCATCGAATGGTGATGGTGAATGGAGAGAATATTTATAGTAAGTGGGAGAAGGATGTATGTCAACATGTTCTGCGGTCTCTTTCATTGGTTTGCACCATGAGACCTTCTTCCTTCTTGCACGGCCTTAAGGCGCCCTAGCAGTGTCCCCCTTCAAATGGTTTGTGCAGTTGCTCAATATCAAGGCAAACTCTAAAAATGGATAGGGTCGCTTTAGTTTTTCCCTCAATGATTTTTCACTTTGGTTGGCTCATTGGGGTGGAACTCTAGGATCTAAAATGAAGAAGCCCATTTACGATAAATTATTAAGCAAGTTAATGATTTCTTGACAAAATCAATGATGAATGATCATTATAGGGATAAAAGTTATTCTGGTGTAATGATTAGTTGAGAGTGTCTCAATTCAGTGAAGGGAGAAATTGACTACCCTTCGGTGGCTTTTATCCTAAATCATTGTAGCGTCATTGCAAAACTAGATGTGAAATGGGATTCATTTAGATCTTGCTAGAATTGATTGGATTTTTTTTTAAAGAGTTATGCTAAAATCTAACGTAGATTAATATGTTTGTTTTACCAGCAAAATGTCAAATCATTGATTTTTCGTTAGTTGCCTTTTCTACTTTGACTGGTTTTAATTACATGGTGTAGAAAGAATCTATCAAAACATTTTTCGTGGTAAACGACCTTGAAATTTTCATGTTTGAGGATTGTCCTCAAGTTCCAATCCATGATGCACCACGAAATGTTCATAATGCATATGAGGTATGGATGAAGGCTAATTCGAAGGCCCGACTTCACATTTTGGCAAGCATACCTGATGCATTGGCCAAAAGGTTTGAGAACATGGTCATTGCACATGAGAACATGGAATCGTCTGAACGTAATTCTCACTGTTCAAGAAAAATGGGATTGATGAAAATGAAACCAGAGGTGTTAATTCCCAAGATAATCTCCAGCCCATATTGAATGTCAAGGGACTAACAGAGAAAGCAATTGTTGCTAACTCTGATGAAGTTCATCGACGAGAATTGTCCTCTAAAATGAAACTTGGAGTTTATAATATGGGTTCTGATACTGATCTCACTACTTTCTAGGAAATGAAGAACTCCAAAGACGATAAATATGATTTATTTGTCTTGGAGACGTGCTTAGTAGAGAATGATGATTCTGCTTGGATAATTGATTTAGCGGCTACTAACCACGTGTGTTCTTCCCATCAAGGATTTAGTTCTTAGAAAAAGTTGGAAGTTGGAGAGATGACTCTTAGAGCCTGTACTGGTAAGACTGTTTCAGCTATTACTGTAGTTAGGCTTAAATTATTTTTGGATAAGAAACGATATCTGTTATTGGATAACATTTATGTAGTTCCTCATATCAAGAAGAACTTAATTTCAGTTTCTTGTCTGATTGAACAAAATTATTCCATTTCCTTCTCTAAGAACAAATCATATTGCAATTGATAAGGAAAAAGAAAACTCAAAAGACTTGCAAGAACCCTTGAAATCGAAATAAGAATCAATCAAACTTCACAAATTCATTGACAAAATGTATGAAGAATTACAAGAGTTTTGTTTACATTACAACAAAAATATAAAATCTAACCTAAATTGGAGCAAGAATTACTAAAGAAGTGAAATAACTCGGAGAGAGATCCTAGCCTCCATGGATTTTCTTCCTTTCTTTTTGCAAAAATGAAAGAAAAACCTTTTATAGTTCGTCGGCTAGCGTCATG
The DNA here is from genome assembly GCF_027475165.1 of Benincasa hispida. Lineage (NCBI taxonomy): Eukaryota > Viridiplantae > Streptophyta > Magnoliopsida > Cucurbitales > Cucurbitaceae > Benincasa > Benincasa hispida. The sequence continues at coordinate 36,434,815 of NC_143482.1, forward strand.
AAGTTGGGGTAACGTTACAAGCTAAATCAATGAAAAGGCCAAACTCTTGTAATTCTTTATACAATTTGTCAATGAATTTGTGAAGTTTGATTGATTCTTATTTTGATTTCAAGGAATCTTGCAAGTCTTTTGAGTTTTCTTTTTCCTTATGAATTGCAATCTAATTTATGCTTTCTTGAATCTAATTTTAATTCTTGAAGCATGTTGAATGATCTATATCTTGAACATGTATAGCCTAGATGCTTAGTTTTGTCACAATCATTGTTGAATATGTTGCTTTCAATGTGTTCGATGGAATGTCTAGCCAAGATCTACAATAGGCAATAATAATTGTGTGTTTGATGGCTATCCTAGGATGCATTAATTACTAGATTTGGAGAAATTTCGGTTAATTGAGTAAGTTATCTTAACAATTAATCAATGCAATTGAATCCTAGAACCTAATGCGCATGTTTTCTATTCTATATGGTCGCTATCAAACCCAATAGAAGTAGGAGCATATACATTGATTAGGGTTTGGCCTATCTAACCTTAATCGATGATTATGATGCTCTCTCAACTAGGTTATTGCTAGTTGTTGGCCTTTGTAGAGGCTAACTTGATCGAGTTGAGTGAGTAGTTGCGAGCATAATCTGATTGTTAATTAACTTTTAGAATTTAATGATAGGAATTGCATTGAACGTATAACTTGAACTAGAAGCAAGATCATTCCTTACCTGTTTACATTCATCTTTTATCTTTTGATTTCTAGTATTTTTCCAATTTAATCAAACCCCTATGGATGGGTGGTTGAGTAGTCTCTCTTGAGCTCTATCTTCAGCAAAGCTCTAATCGTCACACGGAAAGGGTTGTGAGAATGAAGAATTCTCAAAGACTGTCTACTCGTGCTCTCATCTGTGATTACAAGAATCTGCCTAAGGCAGAGACTCGGATGTCGTGAATGTAGGCTCCAAGGCCCTATTTATAGAGCTCAAATGCCGACAACATTGGTAATCCCACTCTAAATCACTGCCATTTCTGACGCAGTAGGTGAAATGTCATCATCATCTTATCTCTTGATACCCCAAGGCATGCGTTCATGATTGTTTCTTCTGAAGTATCAATGCATTCCACCCAATTTGTGATCGACCTTCTATCATGGTTATCACCCCTACGGATGGCATTTGGGTAGGTCAATAACAAGGTGAATGGAAAGACTGTTCATAGTAAATGGGAATGGGACGTGTGACAACATATCCCTCAGTCTCTCTCATTAGGTTGGATAAAGTTTTAGTGCATTGCCTCGTGGCACCCTGAGAGTGTCCCCCTAAAGGATGGTTGTTTTGCATAACTCTTAATTTGATCTCCAAAAATGGATAGGGTTGCTTTAATCTCTTATCCTAATCGGCTTTTCCCTAAGGTTGGCTCATTAGGGCGAAACTCTAGGTTCTAAAATGAGGGATTACTCTTACACAGAATTGTTAAGGATGTTAACAAAATCTGGACAGAATAATGGTGACTATTAAATTTAGTTACAAGGAGTTGTTTCTGTTTAATGGTTGAGATTGTGTCATTCTAGTGAAGGGGCACTTGATCACCCTACTGTGACTTTTGTCCTGCCTCACTGGAGCATCATTGCAAAATAGATGTCACTTATGGTACAGTAGAATTATTTTGTTAAAACTTGATTGGTTCTAAAATTGGTTTAATGCAAGTAGACTTATTTAGTATGTTCTTTTTCAGTAATTTTAAATTATGTCTACCACTACTTTGTCTTTACTTGCTGCTAACAAATTGAATGGCGAGAATCACACTAGTTGGAAGAATACTATTAATACGATTTTGATCATCGATGACCTGAGGTTCGTCCTTATGAAGGAGTGTCCTTCTATTCCACCTTCTAACGCTCCTCGAAACGTTTGAAACGCGTATGAATGTTGGACACAGGTGAAGGAAAAAGCCCGATCATATATCTTGGCCAGGCTTCACGATGTTTTGGCCAAGAAGCATGAGTCCATAATCACTACACGCGAGATCATGGAGTCCCTGAGAGGAATGTTCGGACAACTGTCCACACAGCTCAGGCACGACGCTCTTAGGTACATCTTCAACTCATGCATGAAGGAGGGAACATCTGTTAATGAATATGTTCTCAATATGATGGTTAACTTCAACAGGGCGGAGATGAACGGGTCGAGAATTGATGAGGCCAACCAGGTTAGGATTATTCTAGAGTCATTACCAGAAAGCTTTCTTCACTTTGTAAGCAATGTTGACCACTCTCACCCATATAAATTAAAGGATCGTCTTCATGTGCAGGAGTTCACAACTCACTCAGGATTCAAATCATGTTACCTATGGTCATCCTAGTGAAATGTAAGTCTCTATTATCAGTGGTGCTATATAAAAAGACTAATCATTTCGTGGTCTGATCTTATTCAAACTCTTTGAATAGGATTCCCCCGCTCGTATGTCTCCACATGAATGATCAGGATCAGATCATTTGTAACACTTTACAATATTTGTAACACCTACAAAGCGGGTCGTATCCGTAGTGTCACCAGGATAAGGTACCCAATCTTATCCATCTACTACAGACCATTTAGGTTATCACTTAAACAAGATTCACCTGCATGTCTCTATATATTTGTTAAACTTTAGATAAAATAACCTCGGATCTTAGTTTATTAGATTGAGTAGCTTATAAAATAACACTTGTTTTACTAATAACAATATATTTATACAGAGTTCACAAACTACGAAATTACAAAGAGATTTAGGACATCAATCCCAACATAATCGGCATGAAGCATTGCATGGACCTCACGATGTGAACTTTCTAGGGAAGTGAGAGTTGAAATCAATATTATCACATATTTCATTTTACAATGAACATTTTCCCCTTATTCACCTTGATGTTGACTCATAAAAGCACTTTCCGAATGGAGGTCACTCCTAGGGTGACATGAAGTGTCGCACGAACCTCACGGTGTAAACTCTTTAGAGATGTGAGAATTAAAATCAAAACGTCGTACATTTGATTTTACTGTGAACAACTTCCCCTATTCACCTAGATCTTGATTCATGCAAACACTTTCCGAATGGAGCAGTCGAGGTATAACCGATACGAAGTGAAGCATGAATCTCGATGTTAACTCTTAGGGACGCGAGAGCTAAAAACAACATGTCATATATGTTGTTACTCTCTTACTGAAGCATTCTAACAACATATCATATACGTTATTAAATTCCCACTGAAGCGTTCTAACAACATGTCATATATGTTATTAAATTCCCATTGAAGTGTTCTATTTGTTTTGGTATATTTATACTCAGGTTTATTTCGGCTAATTAAAAAACCCTAAGTCTTTGTGGTTTTATCCAAGTATAACGCTTATGAATGAATTTTAACCTATGATGTCTAGGTGATAAACCATTTTATTATCTCACACCGCTCGCATATGCTTACAAAACTGGTTAACAATGCTCAATTATTCGAATCCCCATGTAGGAGGTGTTCCATAGACCATCAACTTAAAAACCTCCAGCCTTAAATAGGATTATATACCGGTTGAGTTTGTAACCATGATTTATAAGATAACGACCTATTTTAACTATAATCAATGTGAGCATGCAGTTTATCTTTGTTATGGATTTTAATGTCTAATTAAATTTTATAACAACTTATAAAATTAGACATGCTTTGCATCCATAACTTCAACAAAGGCATTCAACATTTAATATAACACTTATTTTAAACAAAAGAAACCCTAAACATTCATACTATATATTATAACTCTTTATAACATATATCCAATGCATGTAATATGCTTCCTATGGTGAGATTTTAAATCTACATGGCATACAATATGCACATACATGTTTTCATTTAAATATAACATACATCACATACATAAATATTTAAATATTACTGATATGGTTCAACTTTGGCATCCTAAACAACCAACAATAACTAAATTATTACAAAAAAAGGTACAAAAACAGTTTCAAGTATGAACTAGACCATATGAACCGACCCAAACCAGACCCAAACTGGACCTCTAGAGCTTCAAAAGATGTTGAATCGGACCACATCGGGCTGAACCGGACCAGAAGAAACCAGCCGGTCGAACCAGTCACCTCCGATGTAAACCGACTCACGAACGTGTGCTGTTCTTGGCAGGGATGAATAGCGTGGTGACGCTACATCTCAGCGTTGCAATGCTGTTAATCATTATGCCCGAAGCGTTGCAATGCTCGATGAATAGCGTCATGACGCTGACAGGCAGAAGCTCCAATCCAGAAATCTATAGCTCGACCACGCTTGCTTCTCACTTCGATTACAACCTAATTTTAACTCTATTGACTCCAAATAAATTAAAGACTCTAAAGAACACATATAAGCTCATGAAACAAGAGCCAATTACAAATTTAATTTGGGTATCAAAGAGAAATCAAATTCCAAAATTGATAAAACCACCATATCAGTCACTAAACATACAAGTTTAGAAATTCACCCACCAAACTCAAGTTAACATTAATTGAGTGCTTAAATCATGCTCTGATACTAGTTGAAGGGATGTACAAGCATGCAATGAAAGCAATAAGAATCAATAAGCACCCTAATTACACTTAATTTGAAATTTATAAGCAAGCTTGAAAAAAATTTCAAAAAATAGGGTTTCATAACTTATACCTTTGATGAATTCTCTCAACTCCAAGTTGCTCTCTACAAAATTGAGCTTCAAATCAACAGTGAACTACCAAGAGATCTTATCTACCATTCTCCAACTTGGATTTGAGTGGTGGAACTCGAAGTCAATTGAGTGAGGAATGGAGAGAGTTTCTGAGAAAGAGAGACTTTCAGCAGAATTTCCCAAATTCCAGAAATTCCTCCCTTTTAATCTAAGAAATTTGAGTTTTTTATGTAGCAATTACATGCAAGCACTAAATAATAATGCTTATTAACACTTCAAAATGCATAATTTTAGTGGCTAGGTGTTGCCATTTGGGATTCATCCACTATCAAATCCAAAATGTGGATTTTTCCCCTAACTTCAATCAATTTCCTATTTTCAATTTTATTAAAATATATTTAATTTACATTAAATTAAATATAATGTAAAATTCAATTTCTCAAATTGAATTTCTCAAAAAATGAAATTGATTGAAATTAAATAAATTTAATTAAATGATTTAATTAATAATTTAATATCAAATATTAAATTAATAAAACACCTATTTCATACATGAATCTTGTTAATTTAATTTAATATTTAAATCAACATTTAAATATTTTAAACTCTCTAGTTACATTTAATTTCGATAAATTAACGTTAATTATATCGAATATAATAATCAGAACCCTAATTTGAAATTGAACAATTCAACTTCAAATCTTGATTTAAAATTTGAACTTTCAAATTTAATTCCTAAATTGAATTTGAACGCTTAAAATTCACTCAATATACTAATTAAAGATTTACGAGCTAGTAGAGGGACCTTATTGACCTAGATCATGAGCTTCAACGATTTGACATTAATTGGCTAAACTCTTTAAACCGAATTAATCAATATTCGTTAACTATCGAGATACACCACTATAGCTCAGTAGTAGCACTCTCCTCACTATAGATATATTTTTGTCCACTTGATTTAACCATAATTAGTAAGTCGATCCTTCACAGGTTGTTCGTAATAACGGTTGAGTCAAATGTTGTTTTTACCCCCGAAATTACATCTCTACTCCTTAAGTAACACTAATCCTCTAATGAACAATTAGTTTGTGATTCTATCACTAAACTAGATCCCTTTCAGGCCAATGAGAGGGTGGACCCTTGTTCAAGACCTGGATTCAATATTTAAGAGAACAACCTTCCTCCTATCCCTAAATGGAGTAGTCATGAATTCTATCTTGTACCCTATGTCCCCAATTATCTACCTAGTCTTATCCTAAAATGGGAGCCTTATTGAGTCAGCACTGTTGAGCTAACCCTTACCTATGCAAATCTAAAGTTAATCCCGAATAAAAGCGAGTTCATTGTTAGCTCAGGATTAAGATTGAGTTACCTAGGTCATCTAAGCGAAATAGTCAATCTTAAACAGTAAACATCATTATAAAGTAAGAATGACTTATTTCTTGGTCCGATCTTATGTAACCTCATTGCATAGAACGACCTCATTCCTCATGTCAATACATGAACAAATCAGAATCACTTCGTTTGTAGCACCTTATAACAAATTGTAACAACTACAGAGTAGGCCGCATCTGATAGTGTTACCAGAATAAGGCACCCAACCTTATTCGTATACTATAGCCGTTTTGGCTATTTACTCAAACTTGATCTATCTTTATGTCTCCACATAAAGTCCAAGTATTCATATAATAGTCATGGATCTTAGTTTATTGGATTTAGTCTTTACAAATGCAATTTACAAAATTCAGTAACAACTTTATTGAATAAATGTCGAATAACATCTTTATAATTGATAATAAAATATGTATTACAAACTGTGAGTTGGCAAGTGGGAGAAATATTGGGTATATGATGTCCTAGTTTATTATATTTGTTCTATTTTTATGTTTTCTCTCATTCAACTCAACATCTGGTCCATTTGCTCCTGGAAAGTCATGACATATGTGCTCAATGCACAATGCTAGGGACACCACAACAAAATGATGTTGTAGAAGGACGTAATTGTAAATTAATGAACATGGTCAGGAGTGTGTTAATTAACTCATCTTTGTCGATGTATGCTTTTAAAAACCGATCAATACTTACTAAATAGGATTCCTAATAAGTAAGTTCGAAAGACACCTTTTGAATTGTGGACATGAAGGAAACCTAGTTTAAGACTTCAACATGTTTAAGGTTGCAAAGTAGAAGTAAGAACTTATAATCCACGTGAAAAGAAACTAGATTCAAGAACAACCAGTGATTTCTTCATTGGTTATCTAGAAAAATCAAAAGCAGTACGAGAAGGAATGAAGAAATTGGTGGGAGTTTGGAACCATGTAAAGTGAAAATTCAAAAAGGGTGAAAATTCCTTCATCTATAACTTCTTCTCAAGTTGTTGTTCCTATAATTATTGACTTTGTTAACCACCTACAAGAAGAATAAATGTATTAAATACAATAAATATGTTTTTTCTCATTTAATATATCACATATATTAAATATCAATTTGAACATTTCAACTTTTTTCAACAAAGTTGATCCCTAATTGTTCGTATGAGTTAGCAAGGGGATCTTATGAACCTAATGATTATAAGGTCCAATGATCTAAAATTAGTTAATCATTTTTCACTCATTTAACAATAGGTAACTCCATTATAGACCTACAAATGCAGTGATGCACTTTTTGCAATATGGGTCAAGTTGTGTCCAAAATGAAGGAATCAAATTCCCACGAAAGCGTGTGAACGCCTTGCATTTAGAAATCTAATTTTTAGATAAACAAAAATAATAAAATAAAACATGTAAATTTATGATAAACATTCAAAGAAAACATAGGCATGCTTGAAAAGGAAGAATAGGAGAAATCACAACTTATCTTTGTTGATTCCTCTAGTTTTCTTCTTCCACCGTTGTCAATGATCTCAAACTTTTCCAACATAGAAGGACACCACTAATGAAGTTATCTTTCTATTCTCTAGGATTCAAAGAACTTGGAAGTGTGGTCTCTAAGAATTTTGAGAAGGAAAAGGGTAGAGAATTCTAAAGAGAAATTAGAGAGAAGGTGGAGGCTAGGTTTTTGTGTGATATCAAAATCTGACCTAAAATGGTTATAAGGATGTATTTATATAGAGAATGATTAACTACTTCTCCAAGAATTTCCTTTTATGCCCTCGGTGCTAATTAATTAAATAACTCTATATTAAATCCTATTTAATATACATTTAATTAATCATCATAAATATCATATATTTATGCAGATATTTATGCTAACCTCTAATCTCTATTATTTGTTAATCAATTAATTAACCATTAATTAATCAATTAAGTAACTATATTAAATCAAATTTAATATGGAGTTAATTAATTTATAAATATCACATAAATGTATACATCTCTTTATGAATCCAATTCATATAAATCTAATATTTGAATCTTATTCAAATACATCTCTCTTACATAATTTAGATTATGGATCATATCTATAATTAACCATTATATATTGATCTCATTAATATAAAATTCCCTCATTTTATTTGAGCAATTCAAATAATTCCTCGTTACTATCCTTTTGTGAGCTAGCAAGGGGACCTTATACCTACAGATTAGAAGCTCCAATGATATGAGATTAATTAATTGAACTCCTTTAATCCAATTAATCAATATTCATTTACTACCGATCACTCCACTAAAGACTGATAATTGCACTCTTTACACTGTAGATATATTTTTGTGTCCATGGATATAACCAATCAACAGAATGATGACCCGTCACAAATGCTCATTACTACAGCTCGGTCAAGATACTGTTTTACCTCTGCAATTACATCTAACTTCTTAAGTACCACTGATTCCTTTAATGAACAAACAGTTTATAATCCAACTATAAATAACACCTCTCGGGCGGTGAGAGGTTGAAGCCTCATTGTTCAAGATCCAAAACCAGCTATTGAGGGAGCAATTTATCTACTTTCTTAGGAGATGGAAAGAATTGAATTCCATCTTGTGTAGTTGTCTTCCCAGCTCCCTAATAAGACAAATCCTCAAAATGGTAGGCTTATAGAGTCGACTATCATGGCCACTCTCACCCATACAAATCAAAAGACTGTCGTCATAAACAAGAGTTCGTAACTCACTCAAGATTGAGGTCAAGTCTCCTATGGTCATCTTAATGAAATATTAGTTTCTTCTAGTAACGGGGTTATAAAGACAAACTAATTATTTCTCGATCTAATCTATGTATAAACTCCTTTATATAGGATCTCTCTAGTCACATGTCTCTATATGAACAATATGGTTCATATTGTTTGTAACACTTACATCTCATATAACAATTACAAAGTGGGTCGTATTCACAGTGTTACCAGTATAAGGCACCCAACCTTCATCCATTTGCTATAGACCTTTTAGGTTATTTCTTGAACATGAACCACCTATATGTCAACACATACTGTTCAAATGACATCATATAATCTTGGATCTTAGTTTATTAGATTGAATTAATGTTGTCTAAATGTCAAATAAAATACCTTTTATTTCATTAGATAAATAATTTACGTTAACAAAATGACAAACCACGAGATATACTAGATTTAGTACATCAATCCCAACACATGGGTATAATCATTACAAGCAAGTAAATTCTACACGAGTTGTTCGTAATTACACCTAGGTCAAATGTCTGTTTTACCCCTATAATTATCTCTTACACCTTAAGTTCCATTGATCCTCTAATGAGCAATATGTTTATGATGCTACCATAAACCAAGCCTCTCTTGAGCTAATGAGAGGTGAGGTCTCATTATTTAAGTCTCGAGATCAACACTTAAGAGAATTACTCATCTATTTATCATATATAGAAAGAAGTGAATTCCATCTTGTAAAATTACGTTCCTAGCTCCTTATTTGGTTTAGTCTCCAAAATGGTAGGCTTATTAAATCGGCTACTTGCGTCATTCTTACCCATGCACATCAAAGGATGAGTCCTCACAGGTAGGAGTTCATAACTCACTTAAGTTTGAGATTGAGTCATATATGACCATTAAAAGCAAGAACTTGTCGAGGGTTTTTACAATCAAATAACATTTATAATTATGATCAAGAACTTCTACTATTGGTAGTATTGGTAGTAAGACTGAGTTGAACCATAGGGAAATATGAATATAGTTCCGACAAGTTAAGTTTTCTATTTAAATCAGTAAATGGGGGAATTTTGTGATCATTTGAGAATTTAAATGTAGAAAAATAAAGTGCAAGAAACATAAAAGAGGCCTAGCTTAGGAATTAGGATCCACCCAATTGTTTGATTGATCACAAGACTCCTAAAGATAACTTCTTATTCATGCATGTGCTTAACCTACTTGCCACAATTGTAGTCACAAGTGTACAACATTATCTTAGAATTTAATTAAACTACATGCTCGATTAATTGGGTTTGATATCGTCCATAAAAACTTTACATCCACATTGAGCCTAGGGGATTTCACTAAGATGATTAGACTTGAATAGCCTAAGTTACTAATCGATTTTGTTCTTGAATTAATCAAATCATGCAATGTTGTAAACAGGCCATTCTAAACAGTCAATCAATATACACAAGAATATTTTGATATGTGCTACTTGGCAATTAACACAAGGTTACATGTCAAATACTATATGCCAATCTCTAGCCTAATAAAGAAAAGATGAATGATTGGTCAAACCATTCATAAATTTAAAGCATAGAAGTTGTTATGCATTCAAGAACTACAAACATTCAACATAAAATCTAAAATTAATTAAGAACAAAATCCCCACAATGCACAATGGGTTTCATCCTATCCCTGAGCCAGCAAAATTACCTAAGCCATAATTAAGGTTTAAAGTTCAAAATACAAGCCAGATTAATCTTCAAAGGCTGAAATACAAATAGAAGTAAAGAACAGAGGAAAAGATGAGAGGAAGTTCGGGCTTGAGATCTTTTTTAACCTAAAGTGAAATTTCATATTTATAGAAAATATTTGCAACGTTGTGGCCCTTTCGCCTTTTTCCTGCATGTTGTTCCTTTACCTCAACGGCAGATGACGCTACATGAAAACATCGCAACTCTGCTTCAAATGGGATATTCTACCTTTTAGGGCTACGATGCTAGCCTTCAGGGGTGTTTTTGTCTTTATTTTCTCTTTTTCTTCAGGGGTGTTTTTGTCTTTATTTTCTCTTTTTTTTGACCCAGTAGCTTCGTTATGGCTCCGAATTGATACATTTTAGCTTTATTCTCTCCCTGATGCTTTATTTTACCTCCAAATTTCTTGATACCTATAAAGTAATCAATTAAACACATTAAATAGCCTAATGATCTCAAGTTAAGCTGATAAGAAGCTGACCAACCAAAAGAAAAATGAGGCTCAACAAGCTCAAATGAAGAAGAAAATGAAGCTCAATAAACTCAACCTAGCTCAAATGAACCTTAAGAAGGATTAAATGCTTACTTCTAAGCTAAATTTAAAAGTTGAGGCTGAATTTAGACATTATAGGAGAAAGGTTGTGTCTTTTCAAGATGTCTTCTCAATTAATTTAAATACATAGTGAATTTTCATGGAGTTAAATCTCTCGAGCTTTATGCTTTTTTTGTATTCTTGTGTTAGAATGCATGTTGTAAAATCTTCAAGCTTCTACCATTACCACACTTTGGAGTTATCTCTAGCATGCCTTGATATTTATTCCTTCAAGGTATTGCTTAATTCTCCAATGTGGGATTCTTTTAACTCAAGCCCAGTGATTTCCAACAATCCCTTACAAATGACTATTATAGAAAAATTAAAATAAAAAAAATTATTTGAAGAAATTATTCTAAGCAAAGATAGAAGATCAACTTAAACATTAGTATCTAACGATTTGAATTGATGCATAGTGAAGCGGAGCAACAACTTCATTAGAGAAAGTGAATTACCTCTTGAACTTTCAATAACATTAGTTGAGACCTCCACAACATGTTTTAGTCTAAGTGTTTTTTCTTGATTCCGCAATATAAAGTGTGCTAATTAAGGCCATGCAGATAAATCTCGGATCAACATGAAAGCTCTAGAAAGAGACCCTTAAACTCTTTCATAGAAGGCAGTCACACCTTCACCATCACGTCAAATGCTTTATCAATTTTGACAAAGACAAACCACTAAAAAAAGAGCTATGAAAACTTTGTCATCTAGTTCGTACTAGAAACGACTTCATCAAGTCTGTCAAGATAAACCATTCAGATACTGAGCTATGAAGATTTCATCATTATCCATCAAGTCCATATCAAGACCACCCAAAGAAAGGGCTATGGATCATTTAAAGGCTTTTGTTTTATCCATCAAGTCCGTATTAGGACCCAAATAAAGGGCTATGGATCATCAAGCCTATCACAATATGTGAAACCCGGATTTCCATTTTTCCTACTTAAGCAGGTGTTAAAAGGAATTAACTAAGTGAAAGTTAAATCCTATGTTGAAGTGAAGGAAATTTCTAAGTGTTGAATAGATTTTCCTTGAGTAGTTTTAAGTTAAGCTTTAGTTGATGAAATTTGGCTAAGTGTAAGATCAAAAGGACCCATGCGTGAAGTGTTAGGAGACATTAACGCGTAAGTTGAAAAGGCAACCATGTGTTTGTAAGGTTGGACGCATGATTGGACAAAGTATTGGCAAGAGGCATTGCCAAGAGTTGCTCATGCGTTGGCCTTGCTCAATTTAGAGGTCATTTGGGCGCCATGCATTAGTGTGTGCCATGTGTTGGCCATTAGACTTTGAGAGGTTCTTTGGGAGGTTAGTAGTGCATGCAGCAGCAAATGTCTTGAAGAGGTTAGAAAACGCATGCGGCAGCCTTAGGTTGTGCGGACATGGGCGCAAGGCACTAGAGACATGCACACGTATTGATCGGGTATGCGGCGGCCTTGCTACACGATGGATGCAACGGCCTTGCTACGCGATGGATACGACAACTTTGCTACATGGGAGTATGCAGCCGAAGGTATGCAGTGATGGAAACATGTGGTGATAGAGGCATGCGGTGATAAAGGCATGCGACGATGGATGCGACAGTGCTACCTGATGGATGCGATGGTATGCAACGATGGATGCGATGGATACGACAGTGCTACACGATGGTATGCGGCAACACTATGGTTTGGTGATGTGCTATGTGTTGGACATGTGCTATGCGTTGGACATCCGAAGGCATGTGGGCGCATAGGACAAGCTAGTAGTATGCATTGAAAAAGTGTTGGTCATTATCCTAGTTGAGTGCATAGGGCAAAGGTAAGCCATGCGAAAGAGAAGGATATGCGGCCAAAGATGAACCTTGCGATCATCTAGCATATGTGACCAAGTTGCTTCAATTAGATGCACAAGGTAAGATTGAATGGACGCATGCGTCGATTGATGGTGTCCGAACATAGGAATGTTGTGGCATTTGGATGGACGCATTTGTGGTTAGATGAACGCATATGAAGGATGGACGCATTCAAGGTCGTCATCTGAATATATGGCTTGTGAGGAAGAATCTTAAGCCTTAAGTAAACGAGGTGGATGCACAAGAAGGCCTGAAAATGTGAGGGCTATGTGTTGGCTAAAAGAAGAGGAGGACACCTTGGATTGCGATGACGCAAGGTTGCATTAATAGTGTAAGGAAAGGACACTTGGACATGCGACCAAGTAGAAGATGTCGGCCTTAGAGAAGTCTTGGACGTCTATAAATAGAGCCAAGGACTTCAGATGAGAACTCAAATTCTCTTCAAAGGACATAAAGAAGAGTGTATGAGGACTAATTGGGAGGAGACTATGCATTGGTTAAAGGTTCCAAGAAGGGAACATGCTGTCGGACAGGAAGATCTGGAAGTAGCATCAACTTAGGACGAGGAGTTCTCTCAGAATACTCGAGCGTTTGGAGTGATTCTAAAGCCACCTGAAAGCTATGAAAGTCTAGTTTTCATGGTGGGGTTGCCGGAGAAGAAGCTCTAAGGAATTAGGCTAGACAATGAGGAAAATACATAAGGGTCGAGCTATCGGGTAAGATGGGCCAGTCTTGATATTTTGAATATTCCGGGCAAACCACGAGGATTTTTTAGCTAAGATTTTTAGGTAAGATTCCTGAGACATTTTAGGGCATGTTTGTAGAAGAAAGTACTCAAGATAAAGCTTAGAAATATGAGTAAACTGAGCTTTAAGTTGAATCTGGAATTTAGGGTTGAAGAGGAGCCCGAGAAGACCAAGGAACTTCTAGAGAGAAAAGTTTCTAAACGACCAAGGTGAGTGGTACTTTCCTTTAAGTCTTAAAGCATATATTTTAGAGTAAATTGTATATGCTTATGTTGTGTATGAGTATCTAGCATGAGAATGAGATTATGTAATCGGGATGATCAGGTGGTCAATAGACCTAGTTCCTTAGCCCAAAAGCAAAACCTCACGAGATAGTCAGGGGACCGAGAGGTCTAGTTCCTGAGCCTATGGGAGGATCCTCGTATGGGATGGTCAGAGGGCTGACGGGCCTAGCTTCTGAGCCCATGAGTGGGAAGCTATGTGCACATAGGAGAGATAGAAGACAAAAGGAAACGCATTAGAGTAAGTATTCATGATTAGTAGTAGTTAACTATCTACCGTGTGTGTAGATAGATAGCATACTCATTCTAAGTAGTTATCTGTTTAGCTATCTACCGTGCACGTAGATAGAGTTAAAAGCAGACTCATTCAAGGTTGAGGTTTGAATGTAATCTCGTATTTATGATATGTTTGTTTATATGAGTTGTAATAGACTCTAGAAGTTGTTTACCACTCACCGATCTTTGTGAAACTCATTATGTTATTTCATGTTTTTCTTCTCAGGTAGCAAAGCGTGAGGAGTTCTAGGGTGCTGCTAAGGTCAAGGTCTGCCACAAGCCACAGTTGCACTTCCAGAGGGTTTTAAAAAGTTTTTGTTGTAACCTTTGTAGTTAAGTCTTGAAATTGTATAAACGTTACATTGTTGTAATAAAATGGGCTTACTTAATCAATTGTTGTTACCTCATTGACTTAAAGTTACTCAGTATATTAAAGAGGTTCAGATGGCAGTACATATCATAAAAGGGTGGTATTTGTGGTCCCTCACGCCTCTCCTCAGGCTCAGAAGTGCGGGCTCGGGGGCGGGGTGTGGTCACTTAGTATCAGTATTATTTCCGCAAGAGTTATTAGGCAGTAAGTGTCAACAAAAGGGTTGATAACTGCTGTAATCATGTCTTTTCCTAGGCTTAGAAAGTAGTCTGGGACGGGGTGTGATACAATAGACCTCCCAAAAAAGGGACTATGGACCATCAAGTCTATTGCAATAGACCATCCAAATAGAAGGCTATGGACCACTATAAGTGTTTAAGCCTCATGCTCGCTGAGGATTCTAAAATTATTTTCCTTGTTAGTCATTTGGTTAGATGGTCAGCCAGAATCCTCTCAGATCTCACAAATTCCAAGGAAATATCTCATTCTCTTAACGATTATTTCACAGCTTCGTGTCTAAGATGGATATGCCTCATTTTGCCATTATATACACTATTCTTGGCAATTCCCTTGGCAGCTTATGAATCACAATGTACCGAAATTGGTACTAATGCCCCCCACAATGGTACATCTCCTAGTAGACTTCTAAGCCACTCAGTTTCTTGTCCTACTAATTCTAGAGTAATATATTCAGATTCCATATGGCCATGCACGTCTGTTTTGCAGACTTCGACGATATGACTCCTCTACCAAGTAAGAATACATATTCACTAGTAGAATTGACCTATTATTAGTTACCAAATTTGCATCATAATAACCTTCTAACATAGCAGGAAATTTATTGAAATGAAAACAATAATCTATTGTACTCTTAAGATATCTTAATAGACGAGGAAGAGCACCCCAATGATCTTTATCAGGATTATGTGTATATCTACTCAATCTACTCACAGCGTATAAAATATCAGGTCTGATATAGTTCATTAGAAACATAATACTACCTATGATCTTTGCATATTCAGATTGAGATACACTAACTCCTTTATTTTTCTTAATATTTATACTAGCATCATGTAAACCCCATACTCCATTTTTCCTATATAATCAGTAATGGGCATGTTAAAGTAAAGTTATGAAAGGAAGTAAAGAAATTAGGGATGGAGGAAGAAAATTCTAAGTGTTGGAAACACTTAGTCTCGAGTGAGTTTTAGATAGTTTAACAAGTAGAAAATTGGCTAAATATAGATGCCAAGAGTAAGCATGCATTGGTATTGGAAAGTATTGACGCATGAGGTTGTGTGAGGCTAAGTGTTGAAGCCAAAGAAAAACTATGTGTTGGAGCTAAGGATGAACGCATGGGTTGAAGGATCTTTCATGATGCGTTGACAAGACATCTGGTAGCAAGGAACTTGTGAGGTTAGTGAGCATGCGGGCAAGGCATGTTGGGCATTGGCGCAAGGTTAGGTGCTAAACCCAGCGCACGCGTGCAAGGGATGTGCTGAGACTTGCTTGATCGTGCAGAGAGGAGGAGCCATCGTGCAACGAGTAGGCCAAGCGTAAGTGGGGAAGCGCTCGGTTGCACACGAGCAAGGCGCTGGGCATTGAGGTGTTGCACGAGGATGATCGCATAGGGCATGTGGGGTTGCACGATAGGCGTTAAACAATGAATGCAAGATGATAGATGTTGTGCACGATGAGCATAAGGCGATGAATACTCAATGCACGCTAGAGGTATGCGATGGAACGAGGAAGTATACGATGGTGTTGGAAGGTTATGCGATTGCTTGGAAGCGTTGGTAGTCCTGGCACGAGGTACATGAGGCATGCGATGCGATGCTGGGTGGTTGAGCATTGAGGAAGGCTTAACGTTTGGTTAATGATATGTTAAGACTAAGATATGCGTGGGCTAGGACATACATTAGCTTAGGAATATGTGACCAAAGAAGGGATGCGATAGCCTCAAGGTGAACTATGCAGGCGATGCATTATGTGGAGGCATGCAACCATGTGGTTGCAAGCGTTAGCTTGGGAGCTGACCCTTGCATTGATGGCCAAGAAATGATCAGCTTAGTGAATGACTAGCTAAGCCAACTATCATGCTCAGGTTTGTTGTTATCTCTTTAAGCATGAGGTGGTAGCTTGACATTGAAGGGTGATCATGTAATTGCTAGTATAAAAAGGAAGCTTGGATTTGAAGAGAGGGTTTGAGCAATTTACTCATGCAAATGGAGTAATTCCAGAGCCATTCAAACCCTGAGTGTCTCTAGTTGTTGAGGTTGGATTGTTGGAAGGAAACTCCAGAGGAATCAGGCAGAGATGGCTGAAGGTCGAGCTCTCGGGTAAGCTTGGGCTAGCCTTGATGATTTGAGGATTTCGGCCAAATCACGAAGAATTATGAATTGAGATTTTAAGATAAGCTTGCTAAGACATTTTAAAGCAAGTTTGTAGAAGGAAATTTCTTAAGAAAAGGCCTAAAAAATTAGTTATTAAAATTGTGAGTTGAATTTGGAATCTTGAACAAGCATGCAGCTACTTGGGTTGAATAAGCAAGTAGCTTGAAGGGCCAGACGGTGATGCTGAACACATGCGTTGAGGGCTGAGTTGCGTGCAAGGGATAAGCTGGTGCAAGGTTGCACTAAAGCATGAGGTGCGCGACTAGGTGAATGCATTGAATATGCATTGATGTGCCACAAGTTGGGCACATAAGCTAAACGATTGGTGAAAAGGTTGCCATGCGATTGGTTGTAGGCGTGGGCTGGAAACTTGAATGCATAGGAGTCTTGAATGCCTAAAGCAAGACATGGACGTATGTGATGGATGCATGGTGAAGTTGTTGCTGCCTAGTCAAGTTAAAGCTTGAGAATTAAGCTAAGTAATCAATGCCTATTGGTGTTAGGCGTTGGAGGGTTGACATCAAAGACTGTGAGTGACTCTAAATGTTTTCTAAAAGCTTTATGAATTATTGTTCAACTTATGTTTATTGAGGAAAGTCTGGTTCATCTTAGAACTTTTATTACATTCGTTCCCTTGTGTATGATATTTGGAGTACTTTTTGTATTTCTTACTAACAATATGCACTTGCATTTAAAACCAAATACCAGTTACATGATTACATACTTCAGAGGGTACGTCTTCATTGCTCATTAGCAAGTTTGGGTGTTGATCATGAGCATTTTGCTAGAACTGTAAGTATTTCGAAAGGACGAGATGAGGGTTTTTCCTTTTTATTTATATTTCTAGTATACACAAGATTTTTTTGTACGCGTGACCCATTCACACACTCTTTTGTGATTAATGACTTACCCCCACTAATGTATGAAATCTAACCTTCTACTTACGTCAGAGTGCATTATCACATTTTGTAACGTATGACGTTAGGGATGACCATGTCTATCGTAGCCCTAATGTGATGACGATCTTCATTGCGATTTTTATTTTTCTGTTGTGTTTTCTCCATTTTTCTCACAGTTTGTTGTGTTTTTGGGTGAGAAAAATGAAGATCACGATAGAGATGACCCATCGCATTCGGGCTACATGACCGTCCCTAATGTGATACTTTATAAAATGTTTGTTGTGTTTCCCTATTTTTCTCGTAGTTTGTTAGAATTTTCTAAAAAAGATGAAGTTTGACATGAGTAGAAGATTAAATTTCATAGTTTGGGGGTAGGACATTAATCATAAAACCCATTTTCTCATCCATATAAAAAACTCTATACACAAACCAACTCTCAAATAATTTCAGTTCCTTGGTCTGCAAACTTTGAGGGGTCGTTTGGTTTAAGGTTTTATAGATGTTTGAGAATAAAATATCTGAAAATCAAAGATAAGTGTGTTTGGTTGTGCATGAGAAATGCTATAATAATTTTTTTGAACAAAAATTATATTTATGTTTAATTTATGAAATTAAGCATAACCATCTTATATAAATGGTAATAGATTAATTAGCTAAACAATAAATATCATTCAATATATTGATAAAAATTAATTAAAAATCAATAATAATTTTAATTATAGATATTTGAAAGTTGAGTAATTTATAATTAAAATTAAGCAATTAATATATTTAATGAGCGTCATATTAATTATAATATAATACTTAATCATTTTTATAAGTAATTAAATTCCCCATGAGTAATTTTAATTTAATTAAATAATATAAAAAATATATTTTAGTAAACAAAGTATTACATAAAAAAGAAAAAAATGAGATTAAAATACGATATGTTAATAAAGAATATTATTTTTAATAAATATGATGTGTTAATAATGAATGAAATAATAAAGATTAATCACAATAGATGGTTAACTAATTATAATAATCAATAATTATTATATGTTCGTAATGAAGGATCAAATTAAAATTAATCTCAGTAAATAATTACTCGATTTAAAAATAATAAGTAATCAATTATTATAATTAAAAAATGGGTTTTTGTACTAACTAATTTAACTAATCTTAGTTTATTCTAAAAGAAATTTAATCAATCTTAGTTAATTTTTAAATATATTTAAGATATTGTTAGCTAGTTAATTAATAAGATGTAAAAAAGATTCTTTTAATAATTTTTTTATGGTAAAATTAAAGTAAATAAATATTTTAATAGATTATTGTGATTTAAAATAAATATTTATATTAAATTTGTTAGATAAATATTAATTAGCTAAATTTAAAATAAAATTATATATAAAATAGAAAAGATGGAAAGTTGAGAAAATCCACCGTTTTGGAATGAAAAAGAAATCTCATAGAAAATGAGGTTGACAATTATAAAGGGTTAAAATGTATATCTTACATGTCTGTTTCAATTTTCGTGAAAAAATCCTCCAGCTAACGACCTAAGGGCTTCTTGTTGTAATGTTAAAAGAAAAAGGAGAAAAAAAGCAACACAATCTTTTAAAAAATAAAATTATAAAAACAGCTTTATTTTTTTCAGAATAGAAACTATATATTCGGTTGTAGTGATGTTCTGACCATCACTGACATTGGCTTCAGAGCCATGACTCGGACCTCCAAGCCATCTTCATCGAGAAGCAGAAAGGGCAGAGAGAGAGGCGACGGTGGAGGCAAGAGATTTTCCGTTTTCGACTTCAGCGAAGAGGACGATCGCGTTGAGAAAGTGTCTCGAAGCTTGCTCGGCAAGTTTTCTGCCCGCAAGAGCTCTCCCGTTGCCAAACATCAGTTTCTCCAATGCTGTGAGTGCTTCGTTCTACTACTTTTCAATCGATATGGATGATTGTGGTGTAGTTTGTTTCGTTGGTTTGAGAGTTAGTGAAAACGGGAATCGTTTGCATGCTTTCGGTGTTTGGGAGGCGTGAATTTGATCGTTCTGGTTCTGGGAGATGAGAATCAACACGGCAACTGAATGAGAAAGAATGTTTTCTTCTATATGATTTGGAAAGGTACATTGTTCTTGTGCGTGGAGAAGTTATAGTCAGTGGAAGAATAGTTTTCGGATAAATGATTGAGATTGTATGTCTGCCGATTTTCTTGTTTGCTAGACCAGTAGAACAGAATGCAGTTCTGTAGCTGGTACCAATGAAAAATATGTAGTACAAACATTTAAACTAAATTTGGGGATGAAATTATGCGTTGAGTAAACTCATGATTTGAAAAGTGAAAAAAGCAGCACAGATATGTGTTTTAAGTCTTGAGACTTGGTTTTAATGTTAGAAACATCGTTGTAATTCTGTAAATAGAAAAATGAATACATCGATTTGATCAAACCTCATTAATGTCGAATTATTCCCTTGGAATTTCCTTTTCTATATGAAGCTTTTTTATTCATTGAATATACGTACTGGCAGAGGTTGATTTCTCCATTAACTAGAAGCCAATTTTGAACTCTGCAACGAACTATATTGGTTATGAACTATGATCATTCAGTTTGGCTGCTTCAGGACTCAGAAATGTTCTCCAAGTATGTCATCAATGATCATGGCAATGTATCAAACTGAATGCTGTGATTGTTGATGGATGTGCCAAGCTTTATAACTGTGAGTTCTTATGTTGGTTTAGAGTCTTCGTTTAGCATAATGTGTTGGTAAGAGTGGGGATCAAACTTCAAAATGCAACCTGTATGCGCATATGTTTGGTGTCCATAATTTGGTAATATAGGTTGGCCACTACTATATTAATTGTGCTGTCTGAACTATTTCATATCCCTTCTATCCAGTTGCAAAAGGTGCTGAAAGTGTAAGCAGGAATCTTAGCGATGTGTTCATTGTTATTGATGCTGAAGGTAAGGTAATATTTTTTTTGTCTGTTTCCTTCGAGCATCACTTGTTATTTTCTTGTATTTCGTTTTTCTTTTCCTTATTATTACATTTTCTCTGGGTTTTATTTTATTTATAAATTTTTTCTCCTTATTTATAGATTATGCATGTGAAGTGTCTCAGAACTTTTCCCTACCCCTCCTTTCCTTCTCATGGTTTGATTCCATGGAAAGCTCCATTTACTATAACTTGTTTGGCATCTGAAGGTTGTTTTCTTCCTTTACCTCTGTTTTAGTTGGAAAAAGTGCCAACACTGATAGTTTCTCTGAAGATGTTAGCAACGAACTCATTCACAATGATTCTGAAGGTTAGGGTATCTGAACCTTTATCCTCACTTGTTAGAACTCACATTGCACCTATTTTTAGCTTTAAAATAATCCTAGACAATATTGTTTAAAAATTATTTAACAATAAAGTTGTTTTTATTTTTCAGCATCACTCCTCTTCACAGTTGAAAATGTTATCTTTTGACCCTTTATCTAAGACCCAAGAGCAATTAAATGCACATAACAGTAACTTCAGTACTTGTGGGCAATGACAAAACAAATGAGATTGATTTTCACCTGCTAAGAGGCACGGAACACATACTGAAGGAGACAAAGCCATTCCTAAACATTTTCTTTGCATTTTTTTGGCTATGCCTCTTTATGCATCATCCATGTAAAAATATTCACCTGGTTTTTTGAACTTTTTGATTTTCAACATGCCTTGAACCATCTCAATCTGCTTTGGGAAGAATAGACAGTATTTGATCTAAAGATTTCTTTGTAAATTCATCCACAAGAGTATCATTTCTGTATTCTTCCATCATCTCTATTCCCATGACTTCATTAATTGTTGCCAACAAACGTTGAAGCTCTTCTATTCTTTCCTTTTGCGAATTCCTCCTAGCCAAAATCTTCCTCAAGTGAAATTTATAATCTATCTACCATCCATAACATCACTTTCTTATGAATAGAATGTGGTCGCTAGAAAAAGATAGAGCATTGGTGAACAAGAATGAATGCCCTCCTCTTGTGCAACTACTCGTCTCCTTATGTTTAGTTTTTATGTGCAAAGCTCCGGTTGATCCAGATTCCGTGCATTCAAATTACTTCTTTTTATTTTTTATTTTTGTAATTTGTTTGTCTAACTGAAGTTCGAACCTCCCATTCAGTTTCTATCTCTACTCTGAATACAAGTCATCAAATTAGCCCTGGACCAACAGATCTTGATACTGAAGATACATGTGCAGGTGATCCCACTTTTAAGTTTTTTTTTTTTTTGAATATTTAGATTTATTCATGTTTTATCCTGTCTCCTAATGGTTAAGCTGGGAAAGAAGAAAAATATTCTAGAAAGATGTAGCTCTATGTTTTTTTTGGTTGATAACATAGTGCTATGGGTTATTTGACGCTTCTTGTTACAATTTATAAAATTGCACATCTTTTGTTGCATTTGTTGTAGATCGGTCACTCGAAGGTAGTGGATCTACAAAGCAGGAGATTTTTGAAACCAATGATCAATTGCTTTCTTGTTCTTCAACCAATGAGGTGGACACTTCGGCTTATTGTGAATTTTGATGTTTTCCCCTACTTACTATCATTTTAATCATGTAGCAAATACTTAATTCTTATAGTTTTCATATGGGATGAACATCCTACTTATATTGTGGTGATTGGATAGCAGTTAGTATGATATTTCATTAAAAACGTATGTGAAATGTACGTATAGAAGTTTTGTATGTCCTTGTATTCTTTCATTTTTCTCAATTAAAGTAGTTTCTTTTTTAATCAAAAAAGTATTAATGAGGTTGGTGGATATGGCAAAAATGAAATTGGTTTGGTGGTTATGCATGGGAGCATTTCATCTTTGAGAAATTAGGTTTGGAAAATGTCACACATGTATTTTGAGGACATTTTGTAACTATTTTATAAGGACTATCTTGTATAGATGGAGTCCCATTTTTTAAGCAAGGTTCCCTTCTTTTGTGTGCTTGGTTTTATGTATGCTCGTGTATTCTTTCTCGTGGTAAGTTGGGGGCATGACCTTGATAAAGGACAAAGAAGTCATGGGTTCAATTCATGGTGGCCACTTACCTAGGATTTTAATATCCTATGAGTTTCCTTGATACTCAAATGTTGTAGTGTTGGACGAGTTTGTCTTGTGAGATTAGTTGAGGTGTGTGTAAATTGACCCAGACACCCACATATATTAGAAAATAAATCAGTTAGGGAGCTTGTTATGGTAATTAGTTGCAAATAGAGGGAATGGGAAAAGAGGAAGTTAGGCATTTGGTGAGTGAACAAAGGCTTGAGAGATATCTCAAGGGAGGAGTACCAGTACTATGTTATCTTTTATATTTCAATATATTTGGGTTCTATCAAATTAAGTAGTTCGGTTCTAGCCATGGGGTTAGAATTAAGTGATGGTGTGTAAAGACTTTACCTGAAGGAATATACCATACCAATTACAGAATCGATTGATTCATTAATTGACGTCTAGTAGTAGAATAGTACCCTACCATTAATTGACGTCAATGGACAAATCAATTGGAGGAGAAGATTGGTTCGATGCTTCAATTGACGTGGGATACAATTGAGCATAAATTCAGAGAAATCAAAGAAGGAGATACAAGAAATTAAAGAGGAAATCAAATTGGCTAGGGAGGATATAAAAGAATCAATATCTTTATCTAGCAAAGAGAAGGCCATGAGAGTGAAGTCACATTGACAAATGTATGAAAATAGGCTTAAAAGAATGGGTTGAAGTTGATCAAGAAGGCACTCAAAATGATGAAAAAGGGTAAGTGGTATGCTAAAGGGGTGTAGAAGAAACCTGAAAAATTCCTCGACAAATTCCATGGGCATTGGGGTTAGTATTTCCCATGGAGAATTCACAAGGATTGGGTTCCTTGCAGAAAATTACTTTGCGTTGTGGAAGTCAATTTTTGAAGACTGTGATGCAAGTTTTTAAAGCTTCATGACTTGATTTGGGCTCTTCAACGATTGTGGCTTGGGATAAAAAATTTGAAGGATGAGGTTCTCGAAGAAGGTTTGGTTAATTCTTAAAAAATCTAGGGCTTCTCTTGCGTGGAAATCACAATCATTTAGGTTTTGTACTTACTAATTCTCTCTCTCTCTCTCTTAATGAAAACAACAACTTTCATTTAAAAAAAATGCAAGAATACACGGGCATACAAAAAACCAAGCTCTCAAGAAGGGAACTCCCTCCATACGAAGTAACGAAATACTTATAAGATAATTTTAGAAATTCTTCGAGATCGAAGCACAAAGGGAAACATGAAAGCGACCAAGGGACCAAGTATCTGAAGGGTCCCTTTCCACCCCTTTAAACACTCTCCTATTCCGCTCACCCCACAAAACCCATAAGATCACGTCCACCCCTACACTCTATAAAAAATTGCCTTTCCTCCCAAAAGGTAGATTGAGGAACTCTTCGATTGCAACACTGACTTCTTTAGGCCGAGCAACCATCAAGCCAAACGTTTGAAAGAATGAATCCCAGACACAAATCGCATACTCACAGCGTCAGAGAATATGTTCCAAATCTTCCTCCACCTCCCAACAAAGAATACAACGAAAAGGCCCCACAAGCAAGAGCATTTTCCCCATAAGCTTGTCCAACTTGTTAGCACATCCGTGAAGCACTTGCCAAGTAAATAACCTCACCTTCCTAGGGATTTATCCAAAGAACCGGAAAGATTGACACCCCTAATTTTGGGTTAAAAAACCTCACCTTGCTAATTTTCTTTTGGTTTCTCAATTTGGCATTTCCCTGTGTCATTATTGTGGGGAATCTTTCCCATTTTCTTCGTCTTGGACGACGGTAAACGAACTTTGAGGGGATTGAAGGTGGATTGAAGGAGGAAATGATGATGATGATGATATCAACAATGTAAAAAATGTAATAAAGAGTTTAAAAAAGGGCAAGGTGTAAGTTGGGTGGTTTAGATTGCTTTTATGTTGTCGTCGTCTTCTAATTTGATTGAATGCTTATCTAATTTTGGTTGTTGATGGAATTGAACCTGTTGTTAAAAGCGGTGTAATTTTAACAATGGACTATCCCCCACGATACAACGGACCAAAATGGAGAAAGAAGGGAGCTCTAACACGATGTCTTTTCAAGGGTTTCGGTGTGTGCCTTTAACCCCCTCTACCATCCAGACAAAGGGATGAATTCCGTATTTACCACCAATAACTCTGTGCCATAAGGATTCGGGCTCAAGGGAAAAACGCCACAACCACTTAGCCAACAGAGCTTTGTTCCGAAGTTTTAAATTCCCAATATCCAACCCCTCTTGGTGCATAGGGTGTCCCGTAACCTCCCAGCTAGCTAGATGAGATCCTTTACCTTCATATGCACCTTCCGCAGAAAGTCTCTCATGTATTTCTCAATACTTTTGCAGATTGAGCTAGGGCCCTAAATGGTGAGGGACAATAAATAGGGATGCTACTCAGCACAAATCTAATCAGCGTGAGTCTCCTCGCCTTGGAGAAGTAATCTTTCTTCCAAGTGTTGAGCCTTTTCTGGATTTTCTCAGTAATAGGATCTCAAAAGGACAAAGCTCTCGGGTTTCCTTTCAAAGGGAGACCAAGATAACGAGAAGGAAAAGTTCCAATGTCGCAACCAACCTCTCTAGCCCACCTATTAAGCTTGTCCTGCTCGCAGTTGATACCTAGGGTTTGACATTTACTCTTATTAATTTTAAGCCCTGACATGCCTTCAAAAAACCACATCATGTGGTTAAGGGTTGAAAAGGAATTCTCAATACCCGAGCAGAACAAGATTGTATCATCTGCGAACTGAAGATGGGATAAAGCGACCTCCTCAGTACCTATCCTGAAGGGTCAACGATATTTCCTTCCACTCCCCTAGAGATAATACGACTTAAAACATCCACCACAATAACAAATAAAAAGGGGGATAATGGGTCCCCGTGTCTCAAGTCTCTAGAAGCCTAAACCGAAGTCTTAGGTCCTACTCTAAATGAGCTACCTATTTCCATATCGGACCCACCTATTATTTCTGAACCTGAAGTCTTAGAAGTTTCTAAATCTTTAGTTGTCTCACAAAGTCGAAGTCCCATTGTTTACTCAAGATGGGAAATGGTTACCTTGCTGGACTTTAAATGTCAACCACTTGAACCATACATATCTTCTTTGAATTCCACTTATGGGAACATCACTTTTATGTTGCCCTCGATTGATGATGCAACATTGCCAATTGCTCAATGAAAGGGTGTTAGGAATTGTTCTAGCCATCCTATTGAAAATATGTGGCATATGAGAAATTACTTTCGTCTTATAAAACCTTTGTAACTCAATTGCACAATATTCAAATTTTACAGAACATTCAAGATGCACTTAAGGATCCTATGTGAAAAAAGGTTGTAGATGAGGAAATTAAAGCTCTTGAAAGTGACGGAATGTGGACTCTCACAATGCTTTCTCTTGGAAAGAGTCCTGTTAGCTAGAAATGGATTTTCACAGTTAAATACAAGTCATGTGACAGTGTTGAAAGATTCATAGAAAGACTTGTGGCTAAGGACTTCACTCAATCATATGGTATCGATCATCAAAAGTTGTTGCTCATGTTGCTAATTTAAACACTGTTATTGTCCTTTTATCTTTAGTTGTAAATCAAGATTGGTCACTTCATCAACTTGATGTCAAAAATGATTTTTTGAATGGTGAACTCGAAGTAATTTATATGCAGGTTCCTTTTGGAATGGAAAATAAGTCTAATAGACTTGGTATGCAAGTTGAGAAAGTCTTTATATAGTTTAAAATAGTCTCATTGTGCTTGGTTTGACAGATTTGCCAAAGTTATGATTAAAAGTGGTTGTCATTGTTACCAAACTGATCATACTCTTTATGAAATCTGCAAACAACAAAATTGCAATCCTAATTGTATATGTAGATGATATTATCATTCCGGTAAATAATCTATTGGAGATCCTTAAGTGGTTTCAAGGACTTGGGAAGTTTGAGATAGTTTTTACTTTTTAGGAATGAAGGTGACGAGATCTAAGGATGATATTGCCATTTCTCAACAAAAATATATTTTTAACTTGTTAAAGGAGATTACAAATCTTGGGTGTAGACTTGCTGAAACATCTATGGATCCAAATCTAGGCCAAGACCATGGAAGAGATTAGTCCAGTTGGCGAGGGCATGTATCAAAGGCTTGTGGGAAAGTTAATTTATTTGTTAGTTGTCACATACCTGACTAGACATATCATATTCTGCGAGCATTGTTAATTAGCACATGAATAGTCCAAATGAACATCATCTTAGCGTTGTTAACATGGTTTTAAGATACTTTAAAGGTACTCTAGGTCATGGGCTATTATTTAAAAAGTCATCAAACAAAATGGTAGAACTTTATAATGATGCTAGCTGGACTAGAGAGTTAACTGATTGAAGATCTACATCTGGATATTGCTTTTATATTTTGGATAACTTAGTCATTTAGAGAAGCAAAAAACAGTCAAATGTAGCTAGAAGCAATGCAGAGGTTGAATATCGAGCTCTAGCTTTGGGAATTTGTGAAGGATGTGTATTCAGAAGCTTTTGAAAGAACTAATGATAGAAGCTCAAAATTCAATCAAAATGCATTGTGACAGTCAAGCTGGAATCAATGTAGCAAAGAATCCTGTACATCATGACATAACGGAACACGTAGATATAGATCGATATTTCATATCTGAAGTCAACAAGAATGTAGTGGAACTACACTGTTTCATCTTGCCATCAAATTACCAACATTCTCATCAAAGCTTTATTGAGGAGAAGTTTTGATGAGTGCAATTCCAAGCTTGGATTGTATTCTATACAACCTAGCTTGAGGGGAGTGTAGATTTGTGTATAGTCCAGTTATATTCGAATTAGTCATTTATATCTTTTAATTATTTATAATTAGTTCCCTTCGTTAGATTTTTCTTGTATTATATTACCTAGGGTCTTTTTTCGGAAATAAGAGAAAAATATTATTTTTCCAAACATTGACACAAATACTTCAAGCATTAAGCATCTCCACTTGAATCTCCTGGAATCTTGAACCGTCAAATGTTCTAGATAATAACATCATGGAAGGTGGGGGGGATCCTAATGCTGAAATCTGAAAAAGGAGCTCATGGAAGCTCCATCCTTTGTGAGAGAACACCATCTAGAATCAAGGCCATTTCTTGAAGAGTTATATCAATGTCTGAAAAAAATGTAAATGAGCTTAAACTTGAGGATCTTGCTTTCTCATGCTTCTTCTGAAATTGGGTTTTGATTGCAAGTTATCTCATTTTGAGAAATATATGTATGATGGTGATGCAGTAAAGGACTATAGACTATAAAGTTCAGGGAAAGTATCCATTGTATACAGTAGTTCTGTGATTGATCTTGATATCAGAAGTTATAAGTTCAAGAAAATGTGTGATTTACTGCTTTGTTTTTTGTTCTTTTCATCTTGAGAATTGGTATCTTACTTGACTGCTTTTCAATAAGGTGAGATGCTTGTAATAACCTTTGTATTTCTTTAAAAATAATTTTCAGGATGATGTGACAGTTGTTTTCCCTGATTTTGTCATCTATGAAGGCAACTGGTGTACAACATCGAAGTTAATATTTTCTTGTACCTGCATTAAGCTCCAAGGTTCAGCAGTGAGTGGGCTGCAAAGGACATTTGATTCCGAATGGGCTGTCTCTGACGTTGTTGGCATTGAGTCAGAATGGTGTAGTAGGGTATAACATTGTTTTTTTCCCTTCATTGTTTTATGTGTTTCTGTGTAGATCTATTTGTAAGTATTTTTCTCATGTAGGTTGAAACTGCAATTGTTAATCTTCGTCTCAAAGGAAAGCACTGCACGAGGGCTGCAAATTCAAATGACATTTCAGGTTTTTTGATGTTGGAATCAAATTTTTGATGGGTAATTGAAGGTTGATTATGTCTAAATATAAAAGTTTAAATTAGAAGTACAAATCCAACTATATGTATTGAGTTTTTGGTCTTTTTTTTCTTTGGGTAATTGTTTTAAATGGTAAAACTACTGAAAATATTTTCAAGTATAACAAAATGTCACTGTCTATCAGTGATAGACCGCGATACACTTCTATCATCTATCACTGATAGAATAGTGACATTTTGTTGTATTTGTAAATAAGTTGGCTCATTTTCCTTTATTTAAAAACAGTCATTTAAATTTTTTTTTCTTTCTATCCGGAGGGGAGTTGGAAGACTTATTTCCAAATTCAGAGATAGGAGAGTATTAGCATGAGAAAAAGGTGTGGTGTAGACTATGAACTAATGATAATGGTTTGAAGAAAAGAAACCTATCCCAAAATCCCTGTTTTTCTGGAACATTTCCCAGTCTTTGTCCGACTCCCAACCACTGTCCTCAGACCACTTCGACCACAAACCTCTGGTCTCAGCCTACTGTCGTCAATCTGACTACTGCCTCCGCGGCCCTTCGATCACTGCCTTCGCTGTGAAGGTCACAGAACAAAGGTTTTCTTGGGTGGTTTCTCTTACTGGCTTGCCATTTTCATCTGCCGCCGCCATCAACCATCTCTGCCTTCTCTCGGTCGTCAGTTCTGTGTTCAGTTTTGGATTTTACTTGCTAGGGTCTCTTCAAATTGTTACTTTTGGATAATGGAGGTCAAAAGTTGTAAAATTAATGACTCATTTTCTGCATTTGGTACGATGGTTTGTGAATTCATCATCAGATTTGATGCAAGGTTCATGTAACCGTTTTTTCTTAAGAAATGGTTGTGACGGCTTAGGTGCAACAAGGTTATCCAAATTTTGACGTGATTCTTGCTGGATTTCTAAGGTGTGAAATTTGGCCTATTACAGGGGGTCATCGTTTCATTCATGTGCCAATGGGGTATTCAAATCAAGGGTGGCGTTCCTTTTTGGAAATGCTTTGACTTCTTGGAAAAAGAGAGCTTCTCTTTCATCAGATCCATTAGTTTTTCTCATTCGACTCTTCACATTTACCCTTATCAGGGGCAAAATCTCCAAGAGTTAGTGATCAGAGCCTCAGTTATGTGGAAGTTGTCAAGTCTTTAAGTCACCCTCCATCCTCAGTTTTAATAAAGGAAAATTAGAATTTGATTGAGGTTGAGGCAAGACCAGCTTACAAAAGTCGAGGTTGAGGGAGAGCAGCATAGTTAATTAAGATGACTCCCAAAACGCTCTCCCCTCTCTCCTCCCTTTCTCCCTCCTCCTGCGCCCTCCTTTCCGTCCACTCCATCGGAGCTCACCATGCCCTCCCGCACCTTTCTTTCCAGTGACTGCCTCCCTCACCCTCTCCCTTCTGCTCACCCTCCGGCCCCTTTCCTCCTCTTGCTCTTTTTTGCACCCTGTTTTGTTCTGTTTCCAGCCATGGACTTTAAATTCTGCCGCATCCTTGACCATTCCTTCCATATGGGGCAAGAAGGATCTGGCTTCCTCATAAAAGACTTAAAGAAAGGACAGTCCATTCTTCTCTCCTTTTAACCTCAACTAAATGTCTCTTTGAGAGTTTTCGCAGAATTCTATATGGTTCCACCTTTGAATTCTTCTTATTAAAGGAAAAAGTTGATCAAAGCTTCATAAGGCTGGCCAAAGTTCGTGCAAAGGAGAAGTGGTTTGTAGAATGTGTTGTTTGGCTAATCTCAGGAGGAAGAAAGAATATCCACATCCCATTCAATGAAAAATCAGGTTGGCAAGATTTTAAGGACATGATCGAAGGCTACATCCAAAATTTCAGAGCACCCCCTGATATCCAGGTTAGTTCTCCACTTTGTCCCTCCCCTAATCAGAGGCCGGTCAGTAGTAGTAGCCTTGCTCTCCCCTCTTGTGGTAAATCCTCTTCCGAAGCTTTACAAGCCTTTAAGCCCCTGCCTCCCTTAGCTTCTTCCTTTTCACCCTCCCCTGTTCTACCCTCGAAGAAACAGAGTAAACATTCTTTCTGGACATAAAAGAATTGTGATGTTTTGACTGAAGATTTTAGTAATTTATGGATTATTTCAAGATTACTAGTATCAAATGGGTGGAAGGAAATCGCCAAAGAATTAAGTAAGTGTCTCGGCACCAATGTTGTCATCAATCCTTTGTTTGCAGACAAGGCTCTCATCAAGCTCAGTCAAGGAGACTTCACCGAAAAAGTGCCAAGCCAGGGCAAATGGAATAAGTTTAGCCCTTTTCATCTTCTTTTGGAAAAATGGAACCCTCTTAGTCATGGAAGGCCCTTTGAGGCAATCGGGGCTTATTTTGGTGGACTCATTGCAATTGCATTAGAAACAATTAATCTCCTCAACTATTTAGAAGCTAAAATTCAAGTTAGGAAAAATCTTTGTGGATTCATGCCAGCCACCATTGAAATCAAAGATGGAATTCGTGGAAGTTTTTACTTAAATTTTGGTGATATTACTTGCTGTCATCAGCCTACAAATCTACCTTTTAATGTTCTATTTAAGGACTTCTTCTCCAATCCAATAGACTTAGTACGACTACAAGAAGTCTTGAAGGATGAAGATGCCGCTTCCCAAATTGATTTATCTGATTGGTCCTTCCTATTGTCAGCCAAGTCCAAGCCAAAGTTTTCAAGAAGTCCAAGCGCAGTGGCAAAAAAGAAGAAAGAATTCCAAAAGCCACAGACTTCGAAAATCAATAGGGGAGATTCAGGGGAAGGCGAAAAGTCACCACCTTTGGGTTTAGTTAGCATTAATTCAGAGTTTCAAAGGCCTTCATTGTCGAAAGAGGAGTTTAACCGTCCACTGAGCCTCGACGGGAGAGATCTGTTAAGGAAGGAAGTTGAAAAGTCCTTCTCCCCTGTCTTGCAGCAGCAGTCCTCCGAGAGAAATTTTTTTAAATCAAAGGAAGCCGGACAGTCTTCTGAATTAAGTGCTTCACCAGCTAAGGCGCTAGTGTAAGTATTAAGGCCCCTCGAGTTCCATGGCCTGCTTTTAACTCCCTCTCTGCCATTAAGAAGAAAGAGAATTGGAAAAAGGGAATTCTAGCCGTCTTCTCTCATTTAGAAGCTAAAAAGACACTCGCGCCAAAAAGAAAAAAGAAAAGTAAGTTATTTCTCCCTTGCAACGTGGTGCTCCCCTCAGCCTCTTCCTCTTTTGAGCATACCTTAACCACGTCCGAAGTCCAAGCGACCCTAAAGCCTTCTTCTCCCGCCCCTTGCTTTAGCACATCTCCCCTGCCCCTTCCTGTTCTACCAGATCATCCAGTTCCCCTGTCATTACTACCCTTAAGCAACCATATTTCCCCCACTTACCTCGCCCCCCTGTTTTAACAGAGGAGCCCCGATTCCTCTGCCTATGTGACCCATAAACCTCCTCCTCCCTTTAGCACTAAACCACTTCCTAAACCCTGCAAAACAACTTCTAAGCGGCTGCACAGAGCACGCCACCCCTCATGCCTTTTCAAAACTTTTCTTAAGCATTTTATCAGAAGAAAGTATCTGAAGGAACATTCTAAAAGCCTTTGTTTCACCTCTAAATAAGTGTCTGTTCAACTCCAAGAAGCCAGAAGTCCCTCATTACCAGAACACCCTCTTTTTACCAGGTCAGAAAGCCAAATTTCTCTCCCCCCACCCAACCCGGAGTGTCCATTTCTGAAAGGAACTCCTAGTTTTCCCCCAGATGCCTCAGTAAATGAAGAGAAGGATAGCCCTCTTGGCTCCCCTTTTAGTATTAGTAGTGAGGAAACTGATTGGATCAGCAATTCAGGAGATCAAGAAGAGTAAAAAACAGAAGCATCCTTGCGTGTTGATTTAAATACTCTATTTCGAACAGAGGAGAACAACATTTCTGAGGTAAAAGCCCCCAGCCCTGCCCAACCCACCCTGCATCCATCAATCCCTTCTGACCTCCCAACACACCTTTTAAGCATAATCACTGATTGCAACCTAATTCTGGATTGACTTTCGATTGCAAAGGCTGCCTCTAAACTCTGATTTCGAAAAGATGAAGATAGTGTCGGCCTCAAAGATAGTAATAAAAGGCTGGCCCTTAAACGATTCCTAAAGAAAACTAACCCCTCAATGGTGTTAATTTCAAGAATCCAAGAAAGAAAATTTTGATGCAAGTTTTATTAAATCCATTTGGAGTTCCAAAGATGTCGGTTGGGATTTTGTTGAATCCTTTGGTGCTTCAGGTGGTTTGTTGACAATGTGGGATACAAATATGATTTCGGTAATAGAAACCCTCAAAGGTGGATATTCCCTTTCAATAAAATGTACCACTATTTGTAAAAAGATTTGTTGGGTCACTAATGTATGTGGGCCAACCGACTATAAAGAAAGAAAATTTGTGTGGGAAGAACTAATTTCTTTGGTAGCTTACTGTGAAGAGGCATGGTGCATGGGTGGTGATTTTAATATCACAAGATGGGCACATGAGAGATTCCCCTTGGGCCGAAGTACTAGAGGCATGAGAAAATTTAATGATTTCATTAAACAAGCAAAACTCTTGGAAATTCGGTTGAGTAATTGGAGCTTCACTTGGTCAAGGGAAGGCAACTCTGTTTCAAGATCCTTACTAGACCGGTTTTTTATATCAAAAGAATGGGATGAGTTATTGGAAAATTCTAGAACCAATAGACAAGCACGAATTTTTTCAGATCACTACCCAATTTTACTAGAGGCGGGTTCTTTCAGCTGGGGCCCCTCCCCTTTCAGGTTTTGCAACAGCTGGTTGCTCAACAAAGAGTGCATCCAAATTATTGAGAAAGCATGGTTTGACAGTAAAGCGCATGGATGGGCTGGTTTTGTACTCAATCAGAAGCTAAAAGAAGTCAAAACAGCAGTAAAAAAGTGGCATTACAGCTATAAGGAAGAACTAAAATGGAAGGAGGAGAGCCTGCTAGCAGAAATTGAAAAATGGGACACTCTAGCCGAGTTTTCCCCCCTTCCAGCAGTGATTATGCAGCATGGTCTTCATCAAAATCAGATCTTATGGTCTTATATAGGCTGGAAGAAATCAACCTATTACAGAAAAGCAAGTTAAATTGGCTCAAGTAGGGAGATGAGAATACAAGCTTTTTCCATAGATTCTTAGCAGCAAAAAAGAGGAAACACTTCATAAATGAGTTAGTCGATGAGCAAGGAGTGCCAACAAAGTCGAGTTTAGAGATTGAAAGCCTAATAATCAATTATTACAGCAATCTTTTTCTAAAATCCCTAGGGTGGAGGCATCTTCCAATAAATTTAGATTGGCCATGTGTGAATATGAATCAGAATCTTTTCTTGCAAACTAAATTTTCAGTCACAGAAATCGTCTTAGCTACAAAAGCTCTTGGCAAAAGCAAAGCTCCAGGCCCCGATGGCTTCACTTCAGAATTCTTGTTGAAATTTTGGACTCCTCTCAAGTCAAGCTTCCAAGACACCTTTAATGACTTCTACAAGAATGGTAAGATCAATGCTTGCATAAAAGAGAACTTCATATGTTTGATTCAAAAGAAGAAAGTAGCAATCAAGGTCAGTGATTACAAACCCATTAGCTTAACCTCCTTAATATACAAAGTCATTGCTAAGGTGCTAGCTGAGAGATTGAAAGGGATAATGCCTAGCATCATTGCTCCCTCCCAATGTGTATTCATAGAAGGAAGACAAATTTTGGATCCCATCCTTATTGCCAATGAAGCTGTTGAAGAGTACAGAGCAAAAAAGAAGAAGGGATGGATTCTTAAACTTGATATGGAGAAAGCATTTGACCGAGTAGATTGGGATTTTCTAGAAAAAGTGCTAAGATCTAAGAATTTCAATCAGAAATGGATAGAATGGATCATGGGCTGTGTCAAAAACCCACTTTACTCGATTTTCATTAATGGTAGACCAAGGGGAAGAGTGGCTGCTTCAAGAGGGCTAAGGCAAGGTGATCCCCTCACCCCTTTCCTTTATCTCCTTGTTAGTGAAGTATTGAGTGCTTTAATTTCCAGACTCACCCAATCCGGCATTATTGAAGGTTTTATAGTAGGAAAAGAGCAAGTTCAAGTTTCCATTCTCCAATTCGCGGATGATACTTTACTGTTTTGCAAATATGACAGCTCTATGCTTGTAAAACTTAAACATACAATGGAGTTCTTTGAATGGTGTTCAAGGCAGAAAGTAAATTGGGAAAAATCAGCCCTCTATGGCATCAATGTGGACGACAGTGACCTCTTTAGTACAGCAGCATCCTTGAACTGTACGGCTGATCAACTTCCTTTTTATTACCTAGGGTTGCCTCTGGGGCTTACCCGAAAAGAGCCTCCTTTTGGCAGTCGGTCCTAGACAAAGTACAAGCTAAACTTGACAAGTGGAAGAGATTTAACCTCTCCAGGGGAGGAAGAGCCACTCTATGCACTTCAGTCCTTTCAAACCTTCCAATTCATTACTTGGCCATCTTCCTCATGCCCGAAGGAGTA
This sequence comes from Benincasa hispida, assembly GCF_027475165.1. Taxonomy (NCBI): domain Eukaryota; kingdom Viridiplantae; phylum Streptophyta; class Magnoliopsida; order Cucurbitales; family Cucurbitaceae; genus Benincasa; species Benincasa hispida. The sequence continues at coordinate 36,470,113 of NC_143482.1, forward strand.
ATATCTAGAATGGAAAGGATAATAAGAAGTTTCTTTTGGGAAGGTAACAAGGGTAGCGAGCAAAATCACTTGGTTAAATGGGAATTGGTTCAAAAACCTATAGCAGATGGTGGTCTAGGCCTTGGTGGTTTCAGATCTATGAACATTGCACTTCTTGCTAAATGGGGGTGGAGATATTTCAGTGAGGAAAACTCTCTTTGGGGCAAAGTTATAAGAAGTATTCATGATAAAGATGCATTTGATTGGCATACAACAGGGAAAGGTGGTAGAAGCTTGAAAAGTCCATGGATTAGCATCTCAAAGACTTGGCTTAAGGTAGAATCCTTGGCCACTTTCAAACTTGGTAATGGTAGTTGAATTGCTTTCTGGTTAGACCCATGGGAAGGATCTTCCCCCTTCAACACCCTTTGTCCAAACTTATTCAGAATCTCCATGCTTCCCAATGGTTCAGTCGCTGATCATTGGGACAGCAGCATGGCTTCTTGGTCCATCTCCTTCCGAAGACTGCTCAAAGATGAAGAAGTGTTGGCCTTTCAAGATTCATCGGAGAAAATTGCAAGTAGAAGTCCTTCTCACTCTTTTGATAAAAGAGTGTGGTCCATCTCAACCACTGGTTTTTATACTGTTAGCTCCCTTAAAGTACACCTATCACCTTTTTCCCCTTTGAAAAAGCCCCTCTTCTCGGCTATTTGGAAGACAAAGAGTCCAAGAAGAGTCAATATTCTCATTTGGATTATGCTTTTCGGTCAGCTGAATGTAGCTGAAGTTCTTCAAAGAAAACAGCCAGCATCCTCCCTTTCTCCATCAGCTTGCCCATTCTGTCTCCAACACAGTGAGGACTCCTTTCACCTCTTTTTTACATGCCCTTATTCAGATTGGTGCTGGAAAAAACTACTGTGTTTTTCCAACTTTTCATGGATCATGTGCAATGATTTCAAAAGCAATGTGTTACAACTCCTAGCTGGCCCTAATCTCCACAACCCCACACGTCTACTATGGTGTAATGCAATAAAAGCCCTCTTGGCAAATCTTTGGTTTGAAAGAAATCAAAGGATTTTCCACAACAAAGCTCTTGGATGCCAAAACCGTTTTGAAGCCGCCCGCCGTCAAGCCTCCTCCTGGTGTATTCTTTCCGAACCCTTCCATGCCTACAGTCCATCGGATTTCAATCTCAACTAGGGGGCCATCATCTTCACCTCCCCCTTCGGACAACATTAATCAGTGCCGGATTTCAACTTTTCCCTTTTTCCCCTCCCAGTTTCTTTGAACTTTTTATTTATTTCCCTAAGTTCTAGGCCACTGTGTTGGCTCTATTTTTAGATCGTTATTTTCGCTTGATTTACGATTATTGTTTCCTCGAATTATACTCTTGTTAAAGTCTTTTCCCCACTATGGGTTTGCATTGGAAGTGATGAGGGTGCTAAGGGAGTGTCAACCTAGTTGAGACGTCCGAGTGCACCCCTTGATCCTAATAGAAGCACTAGTATTTTCGTTTTGCTCATTGTATAACCCTCTTGTACTCCGAGCTCTTCTCTATATATTAATATAATGAACCGGTTGAGGCAAGACCAGCTTACAAAAGTCAGAGCAAGGAATATTATGGGGTGCACAAGAATTATGAAGTTTTTATGGAAGACTTTAGCAACTCATGGACAGTATTAAAGTTGTTTGAGTTCAATGATTGGAAAGAGATTTGCAAAACTTTGGAATTATACTTCCAAACCGAAGTTATTTATCAATCCCTTGGAGGAATTGATTGAGGCTCCTGGCAGATGGCAAAGAGAGTGGTGAATTTCATCAGTTGTTTGAAAAATGGAATAAATTTAGGCATGGTAGGCTGTTATTGATGAAAGGTTATGGGGGATGGATTTTGATCAAAAACCTTCGTCGGACTATTGGAGCAGACAAATGTTCGAAGCCTTTAGGGTACACTTCGGAGGTCTTGAAAACATTGCAACAGAAATCTTGAATCTTCTCAACTGTTCTGAAGCTAAAATTCAAGTTAAAGAGAACTTATGTGGTTTTATGCCTTCGACCATTGAGATTAAAGAGGACAAGATGGGCAATATCTTCTTGAACTTTGAGGACATTGAACTAATAGATCCTTCTAATAAGGTCAAAGGTGCATTATTTATCAAAGGTTTTATTTATAATACTGATGTTCGATTAAGGATGAAGGAGTAGAGTTTAGTTCACTAAACCCTGACTTGGATTTCCTCTTACCACCTCAGAATACAACACTTAGCTATGCAAAAGTTGGCATTTCCCACTCACAAAGGTTGGATCTTTCCACTAACTTGGTCAAAGTTAACTCTCAAAGTCCAAAGTCGACAAATTTGATGTTTTGACTTTCAAGAATCAAAAGTCAACAATTTGACTTCCATTACATTTTTGACCTAGTTAACAAATTGACTTATAATGCAATTTTGATCAAATCCATTTAATTTCAAAATTAATTCTAAAAATCAATTTTAAAAATTAAATTAATATTAAATAATTAATTAAACAGTTTAATTAATTTAATTTAATATTAAATCCAACCCTTATCCCAATTTATATGAATCCCTATTCATAATCTTGATATTTAAATCTTATTTAAATATCTCCTATTTCATTTCTTTTTATGTTTAATTCACAATTAAACATTATGTTAAATATATCGTATATATTTAATGCTTTTCTCCAAAAACCGAATTTGAACACTTCAAATTCGTTCGTCACACTGTTCTAAGGTTTAGTCCGATATGAGCTAGTAGGGGGACCTCATGACCTACATATCATGGGTTCCAACGATCCACGATTAACTGGTTAAACTCTTTAACCTAATTAACCACCATTCGTTAACTACCAGGTCACTCCACTAAAGCCCAGTAGTTGCACTCCCTCACTATAGATATATTATGTCCACTCGATATAACCATGATTAGTAAGTTAACCCTTCATAGGTTTGTAATAACGGCTGGGTCAAAAATTGTTTTACCCTCGAGATTACATCTTGCTCCTTAAGTCCTACTGATCCTATAATGAAGAATTGGTTTGTGATCCAATCACTAAACCGAGTCCCTTTCGGGCCAATGAGAGGGTGGGCCTCTTGTTCAAGACCCAGAGTCAGCACTTTGAGGGAACAATCTCTCTACTATCCTTAAAAGCGGGTAGGAGTGAATTCCGTCTTGCACCCTATATTCTCAGCTATCTACCCAGTCTTACCTCTGAAATGGGAGGCTTATTGAGCCAACCCTCACTCATGCAATTCTAAGGATAATCCTGAATAAACAGGAGTTCATAGTTAGCTCAGGATTAAGGTCAAGTTACCTAGGTCATCGCTTTGAAATAGTCTAAACAACGTTATAAAGTAAGAATGACTTAATTCTTAGTCCGATCTTATGCAAACTCAGAATGCCCCCACTCCTCGTTTCAATATGAACGAATCAGGATCACTTCGTTTGTAGCACTTTACAACAAATTGTAACAACTATAGAGTGGGCCGCATCCGATAGTGTTACCAGAATAAGGTACCCAGTCTTATTTGTATATTATAGACCATTTTGGCTATTTACTGAACTTGATCCACTCTTATGTCTCCGCATAAAGTTTATGTATTCATATAATAGCCATGGACCTTTAGTTTATTGGATTTAGACTTTACAAGTGCAATTCACATATTTAATAACAGGTTTATTTTATAAAGGTCAATAGCATCTTTATTGATAATAGAATACGTTTAACATTACAAACTGTGAGTTTTAGGACATACAACCCAACACGATCATCTATAAAAGTCATAAACCAATGTTTTCCACTATGAATTATAACTTTGGAGGATCCGAACATCATTACGAGTTAAGTAAAATAGTTTGGAAGACAAATAAGGTATTAGTAAAAAAGTGGAACAATGACTTTCTGGAAAGATGTAATTTTCACAATGAAAATAAAAACAATCATCACCCATAGGGGTGTCTAGCCCACCGACTTCATAAGGTGGTGTTAAATAACTCGACGCCACTAACTTAAATAGCGTTCACTATTGAAGTTTGTATATTTATCGAGAAACTCTATCTTCACAACTCTGCACTCCAAACATAGATTTCCTAACTCCAACATATTAACTTCAAACCTCAGAACTCAACTCAGTGCCCCAAATCTTTTGTTGATTTTTCTTTGCAGGGTATATGTAGTTGGAATGCTTTTATTTTTACAATATAATTATATTTATGTTTTGTTTTTTCATTTTGTTTTTTTCTCTCTCTTTTTGCTCCCGTGTGAAGTTCATACTGTATATTTCATCAATTAAAAGTTACGTTTTTGTTTAAAAAGTGTGGGACCTTACAAAAAATGGTCCTGGGGTCAAAGAAAAGAATGAGAAGCTATCTACCCAAGTATTTGGTGGCCTTGTAAGGTGCTACAGTGAAAGAGGTTGGGTGGTGATGGGGAGAGGGAGGAACTTCTTGTCATTTGAAAAATGAATGAAATTTTTCCTTTAATTTTTTTAGGCGAAATTGTTTCCTTAATTGGATGAGACTTCAAAGTCAAGCTATTCGAACAAAAAGGAAGAACTCCCAACTCCAAACCGCCCTTGGATTTTTATTTATTTATTTATTTTTTTGTGCTATCAAAGGTGAGGAAGTCTCAAATTTCCATCCATGGGAAAGATTATTAATGTATGACCAACTATTTCTTTGTAAGTCCAGAACTGGTGGATTTATTTATTTCATGCAATGCATCGACCATATTTAGTAAATGAGGATAATTAATGCCATCCAACCTTTCCAACAGGTTGACCTAATGGTTTTATTGAAGACTTCTTGATTGTACTTTATTCTTTTAATGTTATTTAAGCTCTTTTTCCCCCTTCAAAGGAGGGTAATTTCATTTCTGGATGTTTTTTTGGACTTCTGTCCTCTGTACAAGGATACGTGTTACCTGAGGTGGCATCATTCCTCTGTCTTTCTTAACATTTGTGCAGGCATAGAGTTACTGAAGTTTTCTGTTTGTGACCCTCTTTGGTCTGAAAGAGAGAAAGCAATCAGAACATTGAATCTTAGATATAATGACTTATGGAATGCAGACTACGAGTGAGTTTTTCTTCTCTTTTTCTGTTTTTCTATTGGGCTTGTCCAGACTATAATCTTTTCTGACATCATTTTGCTTATATAATATCAAAAAACTACTTAAAGAATTGGATTATTTATTTATTTTTTGAAGATAATAATGGCTAAGGTTAGAGACTGATAGCAATACAATACAATGTGATGTCAGAAAAGAAAATCCTATGATTAGAATTTTGGATATGTTTACCACCTTTTTTTTAAAAGAAATTGTTGAATTAAACGAAGTTATGATAGCATGAACGAATACATTGAAGTATCCTTCTCAAAAAATGAAAAAGAACGAATACATTGAATACATCTTTTCTAGTCACTTAAGATTCTAGCATGTACGGACTCGTTTAATTTATACATTATATCCTGGTTATTTGCAGCAGGGATGTCATTTGTGTGATCTGAGCATTGAATTAGTTGATTTGAGTGGAAATTCCTCGTTTCAAAATTTAGATCACTATAGACAATTAATTATTTTTTTATTTAACATTCTTGACAGTGACATGATCAAATGGGAGGAAATTGTTTCCTGGAGACAGAGCGATGTTTTTTCCCTGAAGCATTGCTTTTCTGAGTGAGTAGACTTACTACTTTTACATTATTCCTTTCCTTCTTTCCAAGATCCCCCTGTTAAATACTGGAAATGCTGTTAATCTGATCTGGAAGACATTAGATTTTTGAACAGAGAGGATGTGAAATTCTGGAAATCTCCTTTCAGCTTTTTTGTGGTTTATTTTTTTTTGTCTAATCACCATTCATCCTGTTCTTCACTTGCAAAGTATTTGATTTTTACCATTTGGAAATCAAAAATTCCCAAAAGGGGATCAATGTTCTAATGTGGATTTGCTAAATGAAGTGGTGAATACAGCCAGAATCGTTTAAAAGAAACCATCTTCTTTGTTGCAGCCTTCTGTTTGCATTCTATGTTTTATTGCTTCTAAAAATCAAGATCACATCTTTACAATTCCCATGTGGCCGTTTGTTGAGTTGCTGGCATTTGATGTAACCTAAGAGATAAAAGGAGAACTCTCTCCAAGAATCAAATCAAAGTATTTATTTATTATGAATGAAAAGTTACGAATACCAGGAAGGAAACATTTTATATTTACAGGTAACCCTAATCTTAAATCAAGGAAACTAATTCTAATCTTAATTAATCAAGAATTTGACCAAGATACCACGATTTGCCTTAACCCCACCACATCATTTTATCCCTCCTAGAAAAAACTCATCATGGAGTTTTAAAACCAAAATGAAGTAAATAAGAAAAAAATGAATGAATGAACATCCTTGATATCAAAATTTGTAGCATAATGCAAAAGAAACTAATCTTCCAAGCCAATTGAACAGAGAATACCTTGAGGAGAAAATTTCCTAGTTGAACAAAACAAACTCTGTTAAATCGTTGAAATAATCTTAAATGTACGTTCACCGATCAGTTTAAGTTTATGGGTCAATCGGTGAAACGCTTCCGTTTGGTGTTCTCTATCCAAATCTTTTGCAAAACTTTCCATTTAAGATATTTGTCTTAACTAGGGAGCTTTTATTTCTTCTCTTTAATCTTTGTCTTTGCATCGATTTGTTAGGTGCTTTTGTACAAGTATGATCTTTCATTTTTACCTCTTATTTTCTTTGTTTCATTGCACTTTTGAGCATTAATCTCTTTTCATTATATCAATGAAAAGTTCTTTTTCCTTTAAAAGGAAACATGGCATCGAAGTAAAAGGATCTAAGAGGTCATGTGTTAAATTCATGCAAGGTTAATTCTACCCCAAATTAATCTTTATTTCCACTTTTTGGGTCTTCTACAAATTTCCAAGCCCACTGGTGATGGGCAATGTTAAAATGTTGATATGATACTAAATTTACCTGCGCTCATCAACTTTGGCTTTTGAGTCAATCAGTGATTTAACAAACTCCTATCAGTCTAAAGTTGAAAATTGATTGAGTTAAGTGGGTAATAAGATTGAGCTTGGTTTGTTTGTAATTGGGCCTGGTTGGATTAAGGAAAACAAATGAAGAGAGCCAAAGCCGGGTAAGGTTTGTTATAATATATATTTATATTGTGATTATGATTAGTTGTCCTTTATTGTAATTTTATATCTCCTAGATTAGGGTTTCTTAGTTGCCTATATATATATATATATGTATCGTCAGCCTGATTAATGAATAAGATTATTATTCTCTCCAAAAGTATTGAGAACATGGTATCAGAACTGTCTAAGATTTGGAATATTTGTTCGACGGCTATGTTAGGGTTTATGCTTCTCGCAAGGTTAGGGTTTGAGTTGATTCATCAAGTTTGAGTGGCTGTTTGTCTACACCACCCATCCCAGGAGAAGTGCCGTCGCCGTCCGCTCTCGTCTGCAGGTGTCAGTCGTCGAGAACGGCCACGCGTGAGGTTCATGTGCTGCCACAAAGATTCTTCTCCGTTGCCATGCGCTGGCGCGTGGGACAACCTCTCCACGTTTCATCGGTTGGGTTCTTCTCAACTCATCTTTTTTTATTGTTCTATGCATTTGGTTCCATTGAAATCTACTCAGTTGTGAGTCATTTGGAAAAATACCCTTTTGTGCTTAGGGTTTGTTGCTGTTTTGTTTTAATTTGGAGCTGTTTTGTTCTTTGGTTTATCTTTGATTTGGATTCTGTTTGCTCTTTCCGCTCGTGAGATCTACAAACTGTTTATTAGCTCATAATGGATGAAGTGAAGCATATGGTAGTATCTAATGTAATTTCCCTGGCATCGAAGATAACTGAGCACAAGTTAAATGGATCGGACTACTATGATTGGCGTCGGACGATTCAATTTTATTTACTTAGTACAAATATGGATGATCATGTGACTGAGAGGCCACCAAAAGATGATAAGAAAAAAGCTTGGCGTTGCGATGACGTGCGATTTTATCTTTAGATTAAGAATTCTATCGAAAGTGAGGTTGTTGGTTTGGTAGATCATTGTGATTCTGTGAAGGAACTCCTAGAATTCTTAGAATTTCTATACTCTGGAAAAGAACACATTCAATTGAATGTTTGATGTCTGTAGGCAATTCTTTCGAGCTGAGCAAAAAGTAGAATCTGTTACAAGTTACTTTACGAGACTTAAGAAGATAGTTGCTGAACTTGCTTTAATATTGCAGTTTAGCTCTGATGTCAAGGTTCAACAAGCTCAGTAAGAAAAGATGGCTGTTATGATATTTTTGAATGAATTTTTACCTGAGTTTGGAATGGCTAAAACATAGATTTTTTTTTTTTTTATTTTGAAGATCCGTCATTAGAGGAAGTCTTCAATTGTGTTCTTCGTATTGAGAGTTCTCAATCCGGTTCGCCTGTTTCTCAACCTAATAGTGTTCTTATGAGTAAGAATAATAATAATTCCCGGGGTACTTTAGAGATGACAAACAATTTTTAGAAGCCTAGTTATGATAATCGAAGATCAGATTCTCAGGAGATTGTCTGTCATTATTGTTGTAAGCCAGGACATATGAAACGTGATTGTCGAAAGTTGTTGTATAAGACTCAAAGATCTCACCATGTTCAGATAGCTTCCACCAATGATATGGCTGAGAAGCCTGTTACCATCTCTGCTGATGACTTTGCTAAATTTCAAGTATTCCAGGAAGTTGCAGGCATCTTCTCATCAAATCCTATTTCTACCATTGCCGAGACAGGTAATACGAAATGTTTTCTTACTTCATCTACCAAATGGGTCAGACTTTAGTGCCATCAATCATATGATAGGTAATTCTAACTTATTTTCTATGTCTTTGTCCTTTGTCTCATCTCTGTCCATCACTTTGGCAGATGGATCAACCTCCTCTATTCTTTGGTCCAACACCATTTCTCTCACTCCATCACTTTCTTTGTCCTCTATATTACATTTGCCTCAATTGTATTGTAGTTTAATTTCTGTTAGCAAGCTTATTCGTGACCTTAATTGTTTTGTTTGTTTTTTTTCCTAGTTATTGCTTGTTTCAGGATTGTATGACGAAGAATATTATTGGTAAAAGACATGAGTCGGAGGGCCTTTACATTTTTGACCATCAGATACCGAAAGTCGTGGCTTGATTTGGAGTTATATCCCCGTTTGAAATTCATTGTCGTTTGGGTCATCCATCGTTATTCGTGTTGAAAAAACTTTATCTAGAATTTCGTTCCTTGTCATCTTTGAATTGTGACTCATGTCAGTTTTGGTTATATTTAATGAAAAATCGTACTAAGTTATTGTCTTGTATTGAGAAGCCATCGAATTCTTTATTCAAAGAGCACCAAGCTGAAGCATTTCTTTTAGCAGAATCGAAGCGAAACTCCCAACTTTTTCCAGCATCATGGAAAATTCTCTGATTCCTTTTAAACCAAATATCTGACAGAATGACCTTGACCATGTTGATCCATAGCAACCGTGGCTTCTTTGGGAGAGAGGGACTCGAGAGGAGATAAGTTATGTTGCCTCTGAAACCATCACTAAATGCCCCAACAAAATTGAACATGAGAAAAAAGGACCACCAGCACTTTTCTGCAAAAGTGTATGAGAAGAAAAGGTGCGGAAAATCTTCACCTGCCAATTTGCATAGGGGGCAAGCAGAAGGCAGTAAGGCGACCGATTGTAGCTTTCTTTGTAAAACCATGGAGCAGTTTAAAAGAACAAAGAGCATAATCCAGATCTGAATGTTTACTCTCTTTGGGCTCTTAGATTTCCAAAGAGCTTTAAAAAGGGAGATCTCCATTGGATTCTTCGAGGAAAGATGGGCTGTGAGGGACTTAACAATGAATGAGCCTGAGGCCTCCAAAGACCAATAGCGGCTGTCCGGGCTTGCTGTTACTGACCTTTCTGATAAGCAAGCAACAAGGCTTGAAAGTGTGCGATCTCCTCATCTTTTAGCAATCGACAGAAAATGATGGACCAAGAACTTAAGGAATGATCCCAGTGATCAGCCATGGAGCCCCTTGGCAATAAGGAGATCCTAAACAAAGAGGGAAAAAGAGAGGACAATGTAGAAGGAAAAAGCCAACGGTCTGCCTAGAAACTGACTCTATTTCCCTCGCCAACAATAAAGGGAGCTAAACCTTCCAACTTGGACCAGCTTTTTGAGATATTTATCCACGGGCTTCGCAAACTATTCCCATACTTTCCAGATGAATGCCAATCAAAAAGACCTTTGTCGTGGATGCTGGCAATAATCTTCTGCCAGTAGGAATCCCCCTTCTTCATGTATCGCCAGCCCCATTTGGTGAGCAAGGCCGAGTTTTTGGCTTTGAGTCCTCCCAAACCGAGACCTCCATTTAAATGAGACTGAGAAACTAAGCTCCATTTAGCCAGGTGATTGATTTTGCTTCCTTTATGGCCTTCCTAAAAGAAATTTCAGATTAATCTTTCTAGGGAAGAAACCACGGAGTCCTGCATTGAAAAGATAGACATGTAGTACATTGGGAGGTTGGAGAGAACTGAAGAACAGAGTGTTTCCCTGCCACCTCTTGAGAGATTGAACCGTTTCCACTTGTTTAGTTTCCGGTGAACCTTTTCTACCATAGGCTGCCAAAAGGAGGATTGTTTAGGATAGCCTCCAAGAGGCAAACCAAGGTAAGTGAGGGGGAGAGTTTCGGCCTTGCAGTTAAGAAGTCTAGCCATATAAGACAAATCCCTTTCTTCTATATTAACACCACTGAGGGCTGACTTTTCCCAGTTAACCTTCTGACCCGAACACCATCAAAAAGACTGATTGCTTCTTTCAATTTTAGAAGCATTTTGTTGTCATATTTGCAGAATATGAGGGTGTCATCCGCAAATTGGAGCAATGGTACATGAATCATCTCCTTTCCAACCATAAAGCCCTCATATACTCCATGGACATACAACTTGTCAACAATAGATCCTAGCACTTCACTTAATAAGATAAAGAGGAAAGGGGTCAATGGATCACCTTGTCTAATGCCTCTTGAAGCAAGAATGCGACCTCGGGGCCTTCCATTGATGATGATTGAATATTTAGGGTCTTGAATGCAGCCCAAAATCCAGGAAATCCAATGGGAGTCAAAATTTTTTTCAATTAAGATCTTTTCTAAAAAGGACCAATCCACCTGGTCAAAAGCTTTCTCCATATCGAGTTTTAGGATCCAACCCTTTATCTTTTTTGCTCTATATTCCTCCACCACTTCATTTGCAATCAAAACAGCATCAAGAATCTGTCTTCCTTCAATAAAAGCGTTTTGAGATGGGCCGATGATGTAATTCATCACTTTCTTTAGTCTTTCAGCAAGAACCTTTGCAACTACTTTGTAAGTTAACGTAGTAAGGCTGATTGGCCTGAAATCCTTGATGGAAATTGCATCTTCTTTCTTTTGGACGAGGCAGATGAAATTTTCTCTTACACAAGCGTTCAATTTGCCACTCGAGTGAAAGTCTTCAAAAATCTTGATGAACTTATCTTTGACCAAAGACCAAAACCTCAAAAGAAACTCTGTAGTAAAGCCATCTGGTCCGGGGGCTTTATTTTTCCCCAAAGATTTGATAGCCAAAACAATTTTAGCTTTCATGAACTTTGCAGTGAGTAAAGCATTCTGAACTTGAGTGACTCGAGGCCAATTTAAAGGGGCTGGTAAGTATCTGATTCCTGGGGATTTCATGTAGAGGGAGTCATAAAAGCTTAGAATAATTCCTTTAACTTCTTTGAATGAGTTTGTAGGCACCCCTTAATCATTGAGGAGCTCATTAATCTGGTTCTTCCTTTTCCTTGCTGCCAAAAACCGATGAAAGAAGCTAGAGTTTTCATCTCCTAATTTCATCCAATTCAGCTTACATTTCTGTATTAGGTCCCTTTCTTTCAGCCTATAAATGCTTAACAATTCTGTTTTTAAAGTGGAGATGCTGGCTGCCACCTCAGAATCCCAGTCCAATGATTCAATCTGAACTTCTTTTTCAGCTATTTCTTTTAACAAGGCCATTTCCTTCCTGGTTTGAGCTTTTTGGTATTCAACTGACCAGATTTTTATTGCTTCTTTGACCAGCCTTAAGTTTGCATTGATGACATAACCTGGCCATCCTTTTATGTTGCTGTTCTTCTAGGAGTTTTCGATGGAGATGACACACTCTTTGTTGGACAGCCAACTGTTACAAAATTTGAAGGGAGAGGGGCCCCAACAAATAGTGCCTACACTTAGGAGCAATGGAAAGTGGTCAGAAAGTAAACGTACCTGGCGATTCACCCTTGAGTTGGTAAATAATTCATCCCATTCCTTATTGATAAAGAATCTGTCCAGTAGAGATTTAGAGGTGGAGTTTTCACCCTTGGACCATGTAAATTTTCCATTTGATAAAAGGGATTTCCAGTAGGTTGGCTGAATCAATGAAATTGTTGAAGAGTTTCATTCCTTTGGTATATCTTCCAATAGGTGATCGTTCATGTCTCCAACGGGTTATGTTAAAGTCCCCTCCTAAGCACCAAGCTTCAGGGCAGTAGCCTGAAATGGCAGTGAGTTCAGGCCAAACATATCTTCTCTCCTTATAATCAGCTGGTCCATAAACATTGGTAACCCAGCATATTTTCTTGCATAGGGTACGACATTTGACTGACAGGGAATAGCCCCCTTTAAGAGATTCTATTACTTCTATTTTGCTACTATCCCACATTGTTAACAGGCCACCAGACTTGCCAAAAGAATCCACTGTTTCCCAGCCTATTTCTTTAGAACTCCAAATAGATTTTATGAAAGCAACATCAAAATTCTCCTTTCTTTAATTCCTGTATGAGGACTAAATCCGGATGCAGACTTTTGAGTAGTCTTCTGAGTGCAATTATTTTATTTATGTCTTTAAGATCCCTTGTATTCCAGGAGAGTATCTTCATTAACGGTGGGAAGAGGCTGACAGGAGAGAGGAACTTCAGGCCAAGATGAAGCCACAATCCTAAACAATGGATGTTAAGTGGTCTGGGATTTCTGGTATTTGTACTGGTGGGGAACAAGGAGTATAATGCTCCAAAGAAATTTCCTTTTCTTCAAGGGAGAATAGAGCCTGTAGATCTAAACCGAGGGCAGAGTCTTGAAGTCTTTCAGCCTGAGCAGAATCAGGGAAAAATTCCAGTTCTACATTGCTTGTACTGAAGGGTGAGTCCAACTCCAATATTTCTAACCTTTTTGGCTTAGGAGGGGAGCAGGGTAATCCCTTTGTGAAGGTGCTACTTGATTCCAGAATAGTGAATCTGGTGTGATTGAGCTGCTTAGAACATGGAATGAGGGAGGCTTTGTTTGAGTTTGGAGAAGGAAGTTGGATTTTCATGCAACTAACCTCTAACAAGTCCGGGTTGTTGATTCAGTACTGGAAGGGAAGAGCCTGCTGCCACCCTTACTGCCTTTGAGGCCATGTCATGAGGTCCTGTCCATTTATTATTGAAAGAGGTTTTTCTCCGGATAAAGAATTTAGAGAAGTGGTCCCCAGCATTTAATTGATTTTGGCATGAAGAAGAGCCGTCGGGGACTTTCTTGAGTGCCAGCTAGGATTTTCAAATGCTAGATTAAAACAGAGGCCTCCCTGTGTAGCCCTTTGAAGACAGCTGACCTGTCCATCCTCTTGTGACTTTTCAGTTTCTCCTGAGTTATTGGAAAGCAGCGAATCTGAGCCACTCTTTTCTCTACCCTGCGCTTCTTCAGATGCTTCTTGCGTGATAAATACTTTTTGGGTATTAGAAAGGTTGGCTAAGGGGCTGATACAAAGACATGAACTTTCCCCTTCTTCTTCTTTATTATTTAGATTATTGGAGGCGCCTTTATTTAAAAATAGACTGGCAGAATTCTTCTCTATCTTCAATAAATGCGACTTCGCTTTCCTCTGAGACGTTTCCACTCCCTTTGCAACTAACTTTATATGTCATTTCCCTTTCTTCTGCTTTGTTTGGCCGGGGAAACCTCTCCGGTTGGTTTGATGGCTGAAAAGAAGTTTCTAATGGAGCTTTTGGATCCCTCAAGTAGCTTAGAATCGACTGAGGGTAAGCTAGAAAAGACCAATCTGGATGTATAGCAAGTGAATCGACACCTTCATCCTTCAAAACTTGATTTAAACGAAATAAATCCTGGATTTGAAAAAGCATCAATGGAAATTTCACTAGAATTAATAATAGGGGGGTCTAAACAATGAATATCACCAAAATTCAAAAAGATACTGCCAAGGCTTTCATGCTTAACTTCAATAGTCGTCAGGATGTAACCACACAAATTCCTTTTAACTTTGATTTTGGCATCTTGACAGTTATTGAGATTAAGAGTCTCAATCGCTATGCTTTCCAAACCTCCAAAGTAGGCTCTGATGGCTTCAAAAGAACTTCGGCTCCAAAAATCAAGAGGGAAATTTTTTATGCTCAACCACCCCCCAAATCCTTTCATGACTGTTGGTCTACCGTGCTTTTTCGAATTCCATTTCTTAAATAAAAGGTGAAAGGGACCAATTTGTTGCCACTTTCCATGAAAATCGATCAAGTTAGCTAGGTCCCCTTGTTCAACTTTGATTAGTGTTGTATCTGCGTGAAGGGGATTTAGAACGATATTAGAGTTGAAGGATCCTCTCAAGACTCGTGCTATTTCCTTCCATTCATTGTGGACAAAAAGCCTTGACACTAGCCATAAATGATGAAAGTCTTCTTGGAGAGCTTCAAAGTCCTTTTTAACCCAGAAACAGGGCTTACTCTGTTTTTTCTTGCTTGGAGCAGAGGGTTGGGGTTGGGATCTGAAGGCTTTGTGTACTTGATGCTCTGGTAATAAATCGTTGGAAAGCTTTTTGCCCTTCACCACATCTGCGAAACTTTTTTTTAAAGGTGCTTGATTGCTTAAAGAAGACGTACCGATTGATGAGGGGTCTAAAATAGATGAGCTCACCATTTCCTTGAATTCCTGCCAACCTGTCTCATCATCACCATAAGGAATATAAATGTTCTTTCTGCCTCCTGAAGATGGCCAGACAGCACACTCAATATACCACTGATTCTTGCTTTGAAACTTTGCTAATCGGATGAAGCCCTGATCAACTCTTTCTTTTAGGAGGAAGAATTCGAAAGTTGGGCCATTCAAAAGTCGATCGAGACTATTGTTCAGCCATAGCGCTGATGTCGAAGAGAGGAACGTTTTCTGGCCTCGCTTCAAATTTTCCAACTAGAAACCATTCTCCACCCGCCACATACAAAAGAAATGGTCTGAAATGCGACAGCTTTTTAGTTCCATCATGATGCAAACAAGGGTGAAGGGCTCGAGAGGCAGAGGAAGGGTTGCGAGGGAAAGAGGAAGGAAGGAGAGATGGAGGGGGGTCGGCCGGAGAGAGGAGGAACGGGGGCTATGTGACGGTAAACGGAGAGGGGAGGGGGATAGTGGTGAATTTTTCTCTTATGTACTTGGATCTTACTTATGTGGTCATAGCATCATTCATCAATCCTCTTGTGCAGACACTCCATCTCAAAATGGAGTTGCTAAAAGAAAGAACAGACAACTCCTTGAAACAGCCTGCATCTTATCCTTTCAAATGCATGTTCCAAAGAAATTTTGGACTGGTACTGTGTCCACTGCTTGTTTCTTGGTTAATAGAATGCCTTCCTTTATCTTCAATGGAGAGATTTCTATCGTACTCTTTTTCCTACGAAATCTTTGTTTCTTATTGACCCTAAGATCTTTGGCTATGTTTGTTTTGTTGGGGATATTCGTCCAAATCGTACCAAATTAGATCCAAAATTTTTGAAATGCATTTTCTTAAGCTATTCGCGTGTTTGAAAGAGTTATCGTTGTTCTTGTCCTACTCTAAATAGGTATCTTATATCTCCTGATGTTACATTTTTCAAAGATATATCCTTTAGTCCATCACTGTCGAGTCCGTGTCAGAGGGAGGATAATGATCTTTTTATCTACGAGATTACCTCTTCTACATTATCCTCTCCTCCACCTTCCCCTGTGTCTCTTCCTTTTGATCATTTGGTTACTCAAGTCTACTCCAGGCGTCCTCCACAACCACCTTTAGACCCATTTCCTCCATCGCTGGCTTTCTCGACATCTGATCCGGGACCAAGTGATGATCTTTCCATTGCCCTTCGAAATGGTAAACGCACTTGTACTTACCCTATTTCTTTATTTGTTTCGTATAACCAGTTGTCCTCTCCCACTTATTCATTTATTATTCCACCTTTATCCCTAACTTTGTTCATGAAGCTTTATCTCATCTTGGGCGGCATAGTGCAATAATTGAGGAGGTGACTGCTTTGGATGATAATGGTACTTGGGATCTTGTTTCGCGTCTGGCTGGAAAGAAGGCTATTGGGTGTAAATTGGTGTTTGCTATAAAGGTTAATTCCGATGGAACAATGCCTCGGTTGAAAGATTGTCTTATTGCTAAAGGTTATGCCTAAATCTATGGGACTAATTATTCTGATACATTTTCTCTTGCCAAATTAACTTCCATTTGACCATTTATATCTATGGCTGCTACTCACAATTGGCCTTTGCATCAACTTGACATTAAGAATACTTTTCTTCAGGGCGATCTTCAAGAGGAAGTCTATATGGAGCAATCATCTGGGTTTGTTGCTCAGGGGAAGAATGATAAGGTTTTGGGTATGAAGAAAAGTACATCCAATAATTTTTTATTCTATCGACGATCTGACAATGGTATTACTTTGCTTGTTGTATATGTTGATGATATTGTTATCACTCGAAATGATGTATCAGGTATATCTTCTCTCAAGACCTTTCTCCAGGGTCAATTTCATACCAAAGATTTGGAGCCATTGAAGTATTTCTTGGGTATTGAAGTAATGAGAAGCAAGAAAGGCATTTACCTGTCCCAACAAAAATACGTATTTTATTTGTTGTCTGAGACAGGTAAATTAGGAGTCAAATCATGTAGTACTCCGATGGTACTAAATTTGTAACTTGCTAAGGAAGGAGAATTATTTAAAGATCTTGAGAGATATAGAAGATTAGTTGGAAAATTGAACTATTTAACAGTGACACGACCTAACATTGCTTATTCTGTGAGTATTGTGAGTCAGTTGATGTTTTTTTTCCAATTGTGGATCATTGGGCTGTAGTTGAACAAATCCTATATTATCTAAAAGTTGCACCTGGACGTGGAATTTTATATAAAGGTCATGGTCATATAAGGGTTGAATGTTTTTCAGATGCTGATTTGGCTAGATCTTGAGAAGATAGGAGATCGACCTCTGGATATTGTGTTTTTGTAGGAGGAAACTTGGTGTCGTGGAAAAGTAAGAAACAGAATATAGTTTCCCGTTTGAGTGCTGAGTTAGAATACAGAGCTATGACACAATCTGTGTGTGAAACAATGTGGATACATCAACTTTTATCTGAGATGGGCTTCAGTGTTACTGTGCCAGCTAAACTATGGTGTGAGAATCAAGCTGCTTTCCATATTGCATCTAACCCAGTATTTCATGAACGAACTATACATGTTAAAGTGGACTATCATTTTATTCGCTAGAAAATACAAGAAGGGTTGATATCTATAGGATATTTGAAGACTGAAGAACAATTGGGAGATTTCCTTATTAAATGAGTAAACAGAGTAAGAATAAACTATCTGTGCAACAAGCTGGACATGATTGACATATTTGCTCCAACTTGAGAGGGAGTGTTATAATATGTATTTATATTGTAATTATGATTAGTTGTCCTTTATTGTAATTTTATATCTCCTAAATTAGGGTTTCTTAGTTGCCTATTTATATATGTATCTTCAGTTTGATTAAATATAAGATCATTAGTTCTCTCTAAAATTATTGAGAACAAATTGATTAAATATAAGATCATTATTTCTCACTAAAACTATTGAGAACAAATTGCATTAGCATTCTTTATTGTGGGAAATTATAGAATGGGTTTGCTATTTTATTTTATTTTTTTAATTTTTTTTGGGGAGTTGTTCTTAATTTCTTTTTTTGCCTTTTTTTTAAAATTTTTTAATTTTTTATCCGTGAGTGTTTGAGCCAACTTACGTGTACCTCGACTAATCTCACAGGACAATCCACTTGACCCTACAACATTTGGATGTCAAGGAAACTCGTAGGATATTAGTTCTCAGGTAGATGACTAACATGGGTTGAATGCATGACCTCTGAGTCATTTATTGAGACTATGTCTCAATTTTTACCACTAGGCCAACTCATGATGGTTTACAACTTTCTATGAGTTGATAGGCTTTATTTCTTTCTTTGCTATTGCAGCTTAGATCTTTGGATAGAAATATTATTTATTTGTTTAGGGTAAAAATTGGATAAATAAAAATTTTATTGATAGGCCTGTTATTTTTTCATCTATCAATGATTTTTTTCCGTTGGAAAGAAAAGATCTATTAAATTGTTATTCTTTTGGTTCTTCTGGCTTTATAATGTTAATTTGCTTCAATAAAATTGTTTCTTTCATTTATTCATTTGGGTTAATGAGATCTTCCGATGTTTACTTTATCATTTTACAAATTTAACTGATCTATTCAGATTTGTTGATACTTTTGAAGAGGTCATCTATCCAGAGGGTGATCCTGATGCTGTGACCATTAGTAAGAGAGACCTTGAGCTTCTGAAGCCAGAGACATTTATTAACGATACTATCATCGACTTTTATGTAAAGTAAGTTTGAGCTTTTCTCCCGTCTCTAGCGGAAGTCTGTCTCTTGGTTTTTGTTTGTCTTTATCTTAGAAATTATTTGTGTATATTTCTTCATTTTAATCCTCATATATTTTTTTTTTAATTATATGATTACCATTGCCAAACTATTTTTTTTAATTTTATTTTTTATAGCGAGGGTATTTGTAGCTGAAATAAATGGTGCGGAAAATTCTCTTTTTCCGATTGTATTGTTGTAGTACCTTTTGTTTGTTTTGACCTTTGATGGTTATTCTTGTATCCATATTTTATTGTTTGGAGATGAGATGGGTGCTAAGGCGGTGTCGACGTAGTTGAGATGCCTTGGTGTACGTCCTGATCTATTGCGCTTGTACTATTATTAACATTTTTATTTAATCAATGAAAAGCTCATATCTTTTTCCAAAAAAAAAAAAAAAAAAATAGTGCAGAAAATTTTAATGTATCGTCAAAATAGAAAGGCAAGAAAATCCAAATCATAACCGGACGTAGTTGCAATTTTAGTTCTATGGTTACTTAGGAATTTCATATCTTTTAACCTTCCACTACTTTCAGCTTATTAAAACGATAATGGATAGGAAATTATTTCATCGATAGAATGAAACTCTTAAAAAAATAGGAATTCCCATCGAATGAAGTTATAAAAGTTTCTCCAGTAGGATATGAGAGTGTTGAGACGATAGTTGCAAAAAGGAGAAACTTTCTTACACCCATAAAAATATATGAAAAAAGGACTTGTTCAATCAAGTCTTTAAAAAGCCGCTCCTTTACATTAAAAATTCTTGCATTGTGCTCGTTACACATTGCCCATATAAAAGCCTACTTATATAGAGCCATATAGCCCTCCTTTCATATGTGAAGGGGTGATCCATGAGGACAAGGGCCAACCAATCCTGTATATCAGGGGGACCAACCCCTGACAAATTGAAGCCTGTTAAAACATGTGACCAAATCATCTTAGCTGCTGAACAGTTTATGAAAGATGGCTATGTGACTTGCTTTTAGCTTTGAACATTACATCAACTTGGAGTTGAAGCAATTCAAAAGCATGAAGCTGGATTCGATCTTGGGTATTTAAACGAGCATAACTGATCTCCCAAAGAAGAAATTCTCCTCTTCGGGTTAGAAGTCCCTCCAAATGACTTTATAAAAGATGTTGAGATTTCGATGAAGCCTGGTCTGTTGGTAGATATGCAACCTCCAATCATCCATCAATACCAGAGAAGGGGTAAAATGGTAATTGAGGGGGGGAGTTAGTTATTTCTTGTATGAGGGACTTTAGGAAGATGCTTGGGCTGTGGGGACCAGGGTGAGTGTGGTGTCTGTGAGTAGGGAAGTATTATAATGTAGGGAGGATATTTTTTATTTCTCAGCTTTTGGTTTAGTAGAAGCTTCTCACATAGAGAAGGGAGGTTGTATTGCCTTCGGGCAAGAGTTTGCATTCAATAATATCTTCTTGTAAGGGGTTACCTTACAGTAGACCACTAATTTTGCTGTAAAACTGGCTTTGTTCAACTTCTGAATCCATGTCTTCCTTGTCAGTGAGCTGAAAAGGCTGTAGGGATAAGAGATCAAGGATGCCCATCCAGAAATTTCCTCCTCGTTTAAATTTCTTCCACAGTTTAGGTTCCATGAAAAATTTTGATAATCCCACATTTCCTCCGCAGTAGCCTCGTTTGCATTGGAAATAGAAAAAAAAAAAGGAGGGGATAGCTATCTGAGAGGGCTCTATGGCCCATCCGGTATAAGTTTGTACTTCTTCTATTTCCCACCATTACTTGCATGTTTGGATACACAAAGTCTCCCCAAGTGTTGATGTATCTCCAGGGGCCATAGGATAATCTTTTATATTGTTTCCAGTTTTTAAATCATGGTGAATGGACCCACACTTGGCTGCAGTAACTTTCCTCCACAATTTTTTGTCTACATGAAACAATCAAAGCCATTTTGATAAAAGAGCATTGTTTCTTATCCTTAGATCAGTAATAAGGAGCCCTTCTAGATTCAAAGGCTGTTTCACTTTATCCCGTGTTTTAAAAAGACCACCCAGGCTCGCGCCTAGGTCCTAGGTGCAAGTTTGGTGCCCAAGGAGAGCCACACATGAGGTGCACACCTTATGTGAAGCCCTAAGGTCCATAACCCTTGGCCTTGGGGTTTCTCCATTATTTTTATTAAGGTTTTTCCTTCTTTATTAACTAACAAAATAAAATTGACTAAGCCTAAATGCAAAATTCCTTGTGTTTAGGTTTTCTTTATTTCCGCTTAGACTGCCTTTTTTTTATGTAGTATTTTTATATATAGTGTGCCTCGCAAAAATATTTGTGCCTTGCAGTTAAGCCCTAGAAGACTATTGCACTTTATTATTGTGCATTGACTCTTCCCATCATTGTTACCAAATTTCAAAATAACTTCTCAACGGATGCTTCTATCTTTTTCTGGAGCTAGAAAATAGATACAAAAAATGTATGGGTAGTAGATTCACAACTCACAAGGTTGGCATTTATAAGGGAGAAAACCACTTTTGAGAACAAAATATGATTCGAATTTTGAGCCACTCTTTGCAGTCCTTCCACAATTGGTTGCCAAAAGGAGAGATTTAGGATTTTCATAAAGAGAAGACCGAAAAGGAGTTGGGTTTCCATGATTGGTTGCCAAAAGGAGAGATTTTGAACCTCTCTGTGCATTATTTCCATGCAGACGGCAGAGGCGTACCACACCTCCTTCCCAGTTCATTCCCCGACCCAAAAGGAGATGTGAAGACAGCAGACACCACTTTTGTAATACCTATTGTCCATCCTTAAGCCAATATCTTCCCAATAGTCTATTTCGTCGTAAGATCCTGAAATAAGCAATAACCAGGAAAAAAAAGAGACACAACAATGAAGATCACGAGTGAATTTTGTTGAAATTAAGATTTTGTACTCTAGGGGCATTTTTGTCTTTTTCATTGTACCCTAGGGTTTCCCTTTTTTCTATTTAAGCTGGTGGTCGCATTGTATTTCTTTGTATCAGTCTTCTAATAAGAATCATTTTTAACCCGTGGTTTTTTCTCCCTGATTAGGATTTTCCACGTTAAATCTTGGTGTGCTATTTTTCTTTCTTTACTCTGTTTTTCATCATGGTATCAGAGCATGGAGACGAAACCCTGGCCACCATTGAGAAAAATCCAATAGGAGAATCCCAAACGAATAACCCAGATATAACCAGTATTATCCAAAAAGCCATTGACAAATATTTTCAGTCTCTTCTTCCCCACTTTTGTGACGATCACCCAATCCATTCCGACCAGCCGATCCGGACTGACCAGCCAGCAGACCAGCCACCGTAGCCCTGCGACTTGCCGCTTGGTTCATTCGAAGAAGGATCGACCAGCCGCCAGACCCAGCTGTGAGTGACGCCTAGTCGCGATCCGATTTTGTCGCAATCAGATGGAGACGAACGGAGCTGCCCAGCCACGATCAGATTCGGTCGCTATCAGACAGAGTTGAATGGCGCTGCCCAGTTTGTCTCGCTTGTTGCCGTCGCAATCTGTCTTCCCTCCTTAGCCGCTGCTGCACCAAAAAATCGATGGAAGATGTGTGGGTGTCTCTTAGCCGAATATGAGCAATAGAATGGGGCAGTTTTCGCCAATCATGGGTGAGTTTGGAAGGGGAGATTCTTCATCATACCACCAGGACCAAGGGAGTATAATCCAAGATTAAGTTACCCAGTTGCAGCTACAGATTAAACGACAGAACGAGATGTTCCAGTAGCAGATAGCTGCTATTGGGGAAGTCCTGGGATCGTCATCCAATATCCAACCAGATCTAAACCCATATCCTGAAAATTCGGTAACTTTGTTCCTTACTTACTCCTCAAATTTATGTTTTGGAGGTATAGGCAATTCTTCTAGCTTTATTATAGGAGAAAAGTTGAATGGTGATAATTACTTTTCTTGGTCTCAATCCATTAAAATGGCTCTTGAGGGCCGTCACAAATTTGGATACTTGATAGGTGAAATACCAAAACCAATGATAGGTGATCCCCAAGAGCGAATTTGGAAAGGAGAGGATTCTTTGTTGAGATTGATTTTGATTGGAAGTATGGAACCTCAGGTTGGAAAACCATTATTGTATGCGGCCACAACCCGTGATATTTGGGAGGCAGCTCAAAAACTCTACTCCAGGAGACAGAATGCCTCTCGTTTATATACCATACCTAAGCAGGTCCATGAATGTAAGCATGGGACAATGGACGTTACTGCTTACTTTAACAATCTGTCTCTTGTGGCAAGAGATGGATTTGTGCTGTGAAATGATTTGGAACTGTCCTTGTGGAGGAGTTTTACATTATCAGTCTGAGGAAACTGACCGCATGTATGGCTTTCTTGCCGGATTCAACTCTAAATTTGATACAGTGCGAAGTCATATATTGGGGACAAGACCTATACCATCCCTAATGGAAGTCTTCTAAAGTTCATCTGGAGGAAGATAGGTCGAGGGTCATGAACAGTACACCTGTAACACCAACAGATTCCACTGCTTTCAAAACATCTGGCACTGTCCAAGATAAACAGAACAATAAGCCACCCCCAGTGTGTGAACATTGCAAGAAACCCTGGCACACGAAAGATCAGTGCTGGAAGCTTCACGGCCGACCACCAAATGGTAAGAAACGACAGCCAAGTTGGGCTCTTGTAGGTGAATCTGTTACTGGAGATACTCAGCCTCAGAATCAGGAAACCACTCAGAGCACTACTACTACAGTTGGAGTAAGTGCAATTGCTCAATCAAGTACTTTTCACTCCTTTGGCCTTGTGAGTATAACTGGTAATAAACCATGGATATTAGATTCAAGAGCCATAGACCACTTAATTGGTTCCTCGGATCAATTTTTGTCTTATCAATCCGGTGTTGGAAATGAAAGGATCAGAATTGCAGATGGGTTTTTTGCCCCCGTTGCTGGAAAAGGACGGGTGTCGCCCTTTGCAGGCTTAATCCTCCAAGATGTGTTGCATGTGCCAAAAGGTTCTTACAATCTGTTATCTATTAGTAAAATTACAAGGGATTTGAAGTGTCGTGTGATCTTGTCATCTAATGCTATTGTTTTTCAGGATCTAAACTCGGGGATGACAATTGGCACTACCCGACATGACAGGGGACTCTATTTCCTCACTGAAGAAGCCTTCTTTAGGATATGTGATAGGACTAGTTTGTTTTCTTCTCATTTTTCTGTTTCTGAAACTGATTATATGTTATGGCATTACCGCCTAGGCCATCCTAATTTCCAGTATATGAATTATTTATTTCTTTATCTTTTTCACAATATTAATATTTCTAAGTTGAAATGTGATGTGTGTGTCCAAGCCAAACAACCTCATGTTTCTTTCACATCTCAGCCTTATAAGCCCTCTAAACCATTCACCCTATTCCATAGCGATGTTTGGGGTCCGTCACTTGTTACTACCATAACTGGGAAGCGTTGGTTTGTAACCTTTATTGACGATCATACTAGACTAACCTGGGTCTTCTTTTTGACAGACAAATTAGAAGTTACTTCGGCCTTCCAACAATTCTACAATTTTATAGAAACCTAGTTCAATGCCAAAATTGCTATTCTCGGAGTGATAATGGTCGAGAATACCTTAATAATGCCTTACGAGAATTCTTAATCTCAAACGGAGTTGTCCATCAGAGTTCCTGTGGGTACACCCCTCAACAAAATGGAGTGGCCGAACGGAAAAACCGTCACCTAGTTGAAGTTGCTCAATCTCTTATGTTGTCAACTTCCCTTCCTTCTTATTTGTGGGGTGATGCTATCTTGACAGCAGCCCATCTAATAAATCCCATGCCATCCCGGGTTCTAAAATTCCAAACCCCCTTAGATTTCTTCAAAGAGTCCTACCCAAATACCAGACTTCTTTCTAATGTCCCCCTTCGTGTCTTTGGCTGTGTGGTGTTCGTCCATACTCACGACCCTAACCGTATCAAGTTTATCCCTCAAACTCAGAAATGTGTCTTTGTGGGGTACCCACTACAACGGCGTGGGTACAAGTGTTATCATCCCTCTTCCAGAAAATATTGTCTCTATGGATGTGACATTCTTTAAAGATCATCTATTCTTTCCCAATGGTTCTCTTCAGGGGGAGCATACTAGTGAAGAAACCATTTGGGGTCCCAGTCTTTCTGTCTTACCTGAACCCATCCTTGATATCAGTGTCAATACCAATGAACCTATCTTCCCGACCAAACAAGTCCCTTGGATCACATACTATAGGAAGAATCTCAGGAAGGAAATAGCGCCGCCTGTTATCTCTCCGGCCCCAGTCCATGAGTCTGAACAGAGATCAGTTCCAAGTACTAATAGTGTCCTATCCTTGATCATGATAATAAATGTGATAAAACCGATGCTTGTGTTGAAAATGTTGAGAGCAAAAGCAGGGAAGATAATGACAGCAAAGATGTAATCGAAGTCGATGATGGTGTAGAGACGATGATTGTGTGACTCTTGAGAACATGGTAGAACCTGGAAAAGAAACGTCTCTTACTCCCACTGAAAAAACCGTTGAAAGTGGGAAAATAACAGAACAAGAGGGTGAGTGCAGTATGTAAGAAGGAAATAAAGATAGAGATGAATCCCTTGATCTTCCGATTGCCCTAAGGAAAGGTACTAGATCATGTACAAAATATCCGCTGCAGAGTTATTTGTCCTATAGCAATTTGTCTCCTGAGTTCAAGGCCCTCATTACAAATCTAGACATAGTGGTGATACGAAACAGTAAACACACAGCTTTGGAAAGCCCTGAATGGAAAGCCGCAGTCATGGAAGAAATGAGAGCTCTCGAGAAAAATCATACGTGGGATCAAGTCAATCTTCCAAGTGGTCATAAAGCAGTTGAATGTAAATGGGTGTTCACAATAAAGTATAGGCCCAATGGAACAGTTGATAGATACAAAGCCAGATTAGTTGCCAGGGGATTTACTCAGACTTTCGGGGTTGATTATTCCGAGACTTTTTTGCCCGTCGCAAAGCAAAATACTGTTCGGGTCCTCCTTTCTGTTGCAGTTAATAAGGATTGGCCTCTTTACCAGCTTGATGTGAAGAATGCCTTTCTTAACGGAGAGTTGGAAGAAGAAGTCTATATGAGTCCTCCTCCAGGATTTGAGAAACAGTTTAATCATCGAGTTTGCAGATTAAGGAAGTCCTTATATGGGTAAAATAGTCCCCAAGAGCTTGGTTTGGTAGGTTTACTATGTTTGTAAAATCGCAAGGATATAAACAGGATCATTCTGATAATACTCTTTACATTAAAAGGTCAGTATTCGGGAAGATTGCAGTTTTGATTGTTTATGTTGATGACATTGTTATTTCAGGACCGATTGAAGGCAAATATGGCTGAAGAATTCGAAATCAAGGACTTTGGAAAACTAAGATACTTCCTTGGAATGGAAGTAGGCCAATCGAAAGAAGGAATTTCAGTTTCCCAACGGAAGTATACTCTGGACTTGCTTAAGGAAACAGGTATGACAAGTTGCAAACCAATTGACACTCCAAATGCAAAGCTAAGTAATATGAGCGACTTGTTGGGAAATTAATATATCTCTCTCATACTAGACCCGACATCTCATATGCAGTGAGTATGGTAAGTCAGTTCATGTAGTCTCCATACAAAGAACACATGAGGGCAGTGGAGCGCATTTTGAGATATCTAACAACCTCTCCAGGGAAAGGTTTGATGTTCAGGAAAACTGAAAGGCGATGCATTGAAGCTTGCACCGATGCTGATTGGGTAGGATCTGTAGTAGACAGAAAATCAACATCAGGGTATTGTATTTTTGTGTGGGGTAACCTTGTTACATGGAGAAGCAAAAAACAAGGTGTTGTTGCCAGAAGTAGTGCCGAGGCTGAATATAGGGCCATGAGTTTGGAAATTTGTGAAGGGATTTGGCTTGAAAATTTTTTTAGAGACCTTGATCAAGAGCATACCAGTCCAATGAAACTCTACTGTGATAATAAAGCTGCAATAAGCATAGTAAATAACCCAGATCAACATGACAGAACAAAGTATGTGGAGATTGATTGACATTTTATCAAGAAAAGACTTGATAGTGGCAACATTTGTGTTTCTTATATTCCTTCCAATCAACAGATTGCAGATGTCCTAACAAAGGGACTGCCCAAACAGCTGTTTGACGCATGTGTGAGCAAGTTGGGTCTTGTTGACATCTACACCCCAACTTGAGGAGAAGTGTTGAAATATACTTTAAGGGCATTTTGTCTTTTTCATTGTACCATAGGGTTTCCCTTTTTTCTATTTAAGCTGGTGGTCGCATTATATTTCTTTGTATCAGTTTTCTAATAAGAATCCTTTTATCCCGTGGTTTTTTCTCCCTGATTAGGGTTTTCCACGTAAAATCTTGGTGTTTCTCTACTCTGTTTTTCATCAAATTTACTGATCGAAATCAAATTAAACGAGAAATGTGGTAAATTTAAAACTGATGACAAAGAAATCGATTCAGTAAGATGGATGGTTCCTGATCCTAAAACAAGAGTGGAGGTTCCATCAACTATAGTGACATTAGGTGAAGAAGTATATGTACAAAGGTTAGAGAATAAATTGGGGTTACTTGTCATAAGGTCTGTAGCACCAGAGTCAATGACCTATTTTGACGTGGAGGAAAGAAGACATTTAAAAATGTTACCTGTCTCTGCGATGGCTGTAATGAGAGTAGAAGATGATGCCCTCAATGACTCTTGATATTGTTGAAATTTAGCATACTCCTCTGCAAAAATCATAATTGACTTGTCAAGATTATCAAGAGTAGAAGCGACATGTGTAGAGGGTGATGACACCTTCTGATCCTTATTCATCAATCTTCTGCATTTACGTTTCATTTGGACAGGTTTATGACAGTAATAGCAAACAACACCTCCTGGATTTGATCTTTGGTGGTTAGGATGACCTTTGGAGCTATTTGATTCAACCCCCTTATTACCTCTATAATCATTTGTGCACCCAATAAAAGTACTACTAGAATAAGATGATATAACTGCTTGTGTCTTCTTTGTACGAAGTATTCGAGTGTAAGCTTCTTCCAACGATGAGATATTTGAGCTTGACAACACTTGATCTTTAGCCATCTCATATTTAGGTGCAAGACCTACTAAAAAACTCATGATAAACAACTTTTCACGTTGAGCCATTAGAACTTTTGGATTTGTGTTGATTGGCATCAAGGCATTGAATTCCGCACATGTATAACCTCCATAAAGTAGCTTGTAAGAGATTTTTCTCCTTGATCAGGTTGATATAGAGTCTTACAAACATCAAACACTCTTTTAATATTCTCTTTCCCAGAATAAAGGAAATCCAAATATTCCAATAGTTCCTTGATTGATTCGCAGTGATTTACTAGTTCAGCAATTTCACGGTCAATAGAATTCTTGATTTGTAGAAGCATTCTTGAATTGTCTCGCCACCAAATCTTTTTATTAGCATCAATCGGTGACTCTTCCGTGATGTGATCATCCATCTCCATACTCCTAATAAAGTGGTGGACATTTGATCTCTATGAATAATAGTTGGATCCATTCAACTTATGTTCAGTTACTTTTGACACCATAGGAACCATCTCAGACATGACTACTGGTTTCTTATCAGCCATTACCTCAAAAAATAGACACCGGACAGAAGAGAATCAAACTCTAATTTACCGAAGAGATGTCTTTACAAGCAGTGAGTATATAGCCCAAACAAACACACCACCAAGAAGAGTCAACAAAACCGAAGAAACCCACAGAAGACGAACCAAAACAGGTGGCGCAAGCACCTACACGCGCCGGTGTGTGGATCGACGGCAGAAGGGAAAAGGTGGCACGTGAGCCTCACGCGTTGGTTAGATGGAATCTGGACTTTGGGGTTCTGTAGATTGGCAGTTGGGCTCCTCGATGGACTAGGCGGTGTTGAAAAACTACCTGTTTTTTTCCCGCGGCGGTTAACTGCGGCGAACGAACCGAAGACCGTGGCTGTGAGCAAAAGTTTAAACTCACCTCTCCACAAAACCCTAGATGTAACACAAATTGGTTCTAAATTCTCAAACCCTAAGGTTCACAAAACTCTAAGTTTATTTAGAGGGCTTTGATACCATGTAAAACTCTTAGGTTTGAGAGAGAATCAGAATATTCTATTCATTCACCAAAGATATAAATATATGCAAGTATACAGAGCATAGGAAAGGAAACAAAATATTTACCATAATGGAAAACCTTAACAATAAAACTATAACAGGTATAATTAGCTTACTTGACTTAGTAGAGTCTCGAACAGCCCACAAATTGTGGGAAGTGATTGATGGAATTGAAAAACTTGGAGATTGATCCCTTGGCCAATTTGTTTGTTTGTGTTGTGCGTTGGTGCTTCTTTTAGCAAAACAATCTGGGGAGTCTTTGGACAAACGAGAAGGCTGACTAAGAGGAGCCTCTTAGGTCACATGGATAAGGTGATTTACTTGAGTTTTTACCTCGTGAAAGTTACATTTCCTCCGGCCATGGGTTCATCTTTGCCATCAACTTGCTCTTTTTAACAACATAATTTGAGGACTTTGATTG
The DNA here is from genome assembly GCF_027475165.1 of Benincasa hispida. NCBI lineage: Eukaryota > Viridiplantae > Streptophyta > Magnoliopsida > Cucurbitales > Cucurbitaceae > Benincasa > Benincasa hispida. Next base: position 36,499,421 of record NC_143482.1, read on the forward strand.
GTGGAGGTTTATTACGACCCCAAGTCTTGATGCACATGACTTGGCACACAAGCAAGTTGGAGTGGGCTGGGAAGCACACTTGCGTTGGTGGGTAGGCATGTAGGTGGAAGCTCATCCCTAAAGGAAAATGGTTGTAGGCGTGTGCCCTAATGTTGTTGCACACACAGTGGGCACATGCGCATGTGTGCAAGGCAGTGGGAATGTAGATAGGCGAGTGCACGTGTGCACACATGTGCAGGGCGCAGACAGGTGCCTGCAAGCTTGCAAAAAGGTTGTGTAGGTCGGTTGGGTACCTTTGTCCAACGAAGATCCTTCTTTGCATTAGTCTTTGATTGTTCCCACTTTGAGGTTTTTTTTTTTTTTTTTTTTTTTTTTTTTTTTGGAAACAGAAACATTTCATTGATGTATGAAATAGATAATTACAATAAGTCTCTCCAATTAGAAAGAAAGAAAGATAAACTATAAGAATTTAAAGGAGACTCAGAATTACACCAATTGAAAGTATGGTAAGCACCAAATCAAAAGATCGATCAAAACTAAAAGATATCACTGAAGAGGCGACCATTGTGTTTCCCCCAAAGAGTCCAAAAGGAACTCCACACAATAGCCAACCAAAGAGCTCTTCTATAATCGCCAAACAGATGCACCACAAACAGAGAAGCCAAGATAAAAAAAAATAGAGTTAGGGAAGATCAAAGACCAGCCAAAAGCTTCCAAAACAATATTCCAGAAATGCTTCGCAAAAGAGAAATGAGCAAACAAGTGAGCCTATGTTTCAGAACTATGGCAACATATAGAGCACCACGAAGTGGAGAGATGCATGTAAGCCATTACGGGTTTGCAATCTAAAGTTGTATTTATGGCTCATAAGAAAATTCTGATCTTCTTCGGATAGGAGCCCTTCCAAATAGCATGGTAGAGGTCCTTTCGGAGAGGTTCGACAGGACCAATCAAATCAACCATAAGAGATTTAATAGTATAGCAACCCAAGGAGTCTAAAGGCCAAATCCAAACATCAGCAGATGAACGATGAGTAACATATGTGAGATGGTGGTTAAAATAGCCCATTTAGATATTTCCAGATCATTAAGATGACGACAAAGGTGAAGGTCCTAAGAATCAGTATCGGCAATTCAGACAGCCGCCACAGTATCATTACGGTGAAGGGCAAGGCGGAACAGGCAGCAAAAAATAGTAGATAAAATACCACAATTAAGTCAGGGGTCCATCCAAAAAAAAGGTAGCAGTGCCATCACCTATACGACGATGAACGCGACTAGCAATCTACCCAATATTCTGATAAGTATACCTCCAAGGGGAGAGATGAGAACCACAATGAACCACGATTGTTCCCACTTTGAGGTTGGGAAAGAGTTTCCCGTAAAGGTTGGCTTTGTGTGACCTTGTTGTGGGTGGGTGTTTGCTTACTTGTCCAACGATAGTTATGTGAGCCTTGCGAGAGGTTGTTGTGACTTGTGAGCCACGTCACTGTTGTAGGGGAAAAGCTCATGTAAAATTTTTCACATTATTTGTGCGGCCAAAGAGGTTACTCTTTGCCAACCTTCTCATTTTCCTAAAGCCTAGGATCCTGGGACTGTTTTGTTAGAAGAAGCACCAAGGGTATTTTTTGGAATAATATGGATAAAATTGAAACCTATCCCAAAGTTTATGGTATTTTGTATGATTTAACCTATTACTAACTAACAAAGAGAATTGCTGACTGGATGACCAACTAATAAACTTATCTAATGAAGTGGTAGGACGGTTTATTTGCTTATTTCATTTCAATGAGACATTATTTTGTCTCTGTTACCACTGCCAATTATTTCACCTCATATTTGAGCGCTTTTCCCCCCTTTTAATTTCAATAAGAAAACTGAAAATTAAGACATGAATTGGTTGTAGGTATCTCAAAAATAAATTTCTACCGGAGAAAAACAATAGGTTCTACTTCTTCAATAGTTTTTTCTTTCGAAAGCTTGTGGACCTTGACAAAAATTTATCGAGTGCTTGTGGAGGAAGGGATGCATATCAGCGTGTTCACAAATGGACAAAGAAAGTAAATCTTTTTCAAAAGGATTATATCTTCATTCCTGTTAACTACAGGTTATAACTTATATATTAAGCATCCTATTTTAGTTGACTATTCTTCCTTTAGTACTTTTTTCTAATTCTAATTACAAATCTTGGTGACAGTCTCCATTGGAGTTTGGTTGTCATCTGCCATCCTGGTGAAGTGGTAAATTTGAAAGGCAAGATGTTAAGCACTTGATGAAAATGTCATTGGTACTACTAAGATGATCTTTTATTCATGTAGATTTTCATAATATCTTGCAGATAAAAAACGTGATAACTTATCCAAGGTACCATGCATCTTGCATATGGATTCTATTAAAGGGAGCCACAGAGGGCTGAAGAATCTTTTTCAAAAGTAATATGCTCATATATCTATTTGATTGGTTCCAAGGAAAATTTTTATATTTTTACTTCTGATGTTGTAAAGGTTGTTTTGCAAGTTTCTTGTGAGATATGTTTCTTCACGATTAGGCATTTCATTTGTTAAGAATTCCTTGTTTCTTTTATTGGGTGTGCATGCGTTAATATAATGCATATTTGTGGACAAATTTTATTTTCAATATATTGCAAATCACTATGAATGAGAATAAAGATATTATAGGCTTATGTTATAATATTCTTCAAGTGATAAATTATCTTGAGAGATTGATTTTAATGCTGATAATTTTTTAAAGTCACCATTGTATCCTCATACTTCTTGTTCTATTGTATATTTTGTATACATATGTAGGCAGGCAGGCATGCATATATTTATGTTGTCATACTATGAGATAGACTTCACTCGAATCATTAATAACACACTGATACAATCCTAGATTTATATGACTATATGAAAGCTGAATAAGATTCACTTGTTTTACTCTCAGAAAAATTTTTCACCTCGGAGAATTAAAATACACAATGGAAACAACCCAAATTTATTCATTTGGAATCTGATTCTTTGAACTAACAGCTTCCGATCCCTTCTTAGCAAAGAAGAATTTGAAGTAGAAAAATCTAGAGAATATTTATCCTTATTTATATATATCTAGAGAATATTGTCCTGATTAGATCTTGATTCTGGAAACCAAATTGGAAGTTATTGATCAGAAATTAATCAAATCCATTTGGAGTTCATGAGAAGTTCGTTGGGTCTATGTGAGATCTTGGGGCAAATCAGGAGGTTGTTGTTTCTTTGGTAGGAAAGCAAGTTGCAAGTTCTGGAATTTTTGCAAGGATGATATTCATTATCAGTCAAAGTTTCCTATCAACAAAAAGAATGTTGGATCACTATGTGTATGGTTCAAATGATTACCAGGAGAGCTTTACTATGGGATGAGTTGCGTTTGCTATCTTTGTATTGTGATGGTGGGGGTTGTGTACTTTCTTTTGGGAAGGAAATGCAGGTAGCAATATCAACCACTTGGTGAGACAGAGCTTAGTTTCAAAGTCAAAGTTGGATGGAGGACTTGGTCTTGGCGATTTAAAATCCAGAAATATGGCTTTCATAGCTTAATGGGGGTGACGTTTTATGAATGAACCACATGCTTGTTGGAGGAAAGTCATTATAAACATTCATGGTTCCTGGGTTTTTGATTGGAATTTTGCTACAATAATTAATTTGAGCTTTCGAAGCACTTGAATGTATATCTCAAAGGTTTGGAAGCAATTTGATGCCCTTGCTCATTTCAAATTGGGCAATGGCAGCAGAATCATGTTTTGGGTTGATATATGGTTGCAAACTTCTTTGAAATCTTCTTTCCTTTGGCTTCTTGATGTTAGCTCATCTCCTAATGGATCTGTTTTGGATCATTGGGATGCTCTAATTGGTGCTTGGCTTATTCCTTTTCATCGACTCTTAATGGGGCGATTAGGGGTCGGTTAGGGTTGGTTTTCTACAAAAACCAACGCGGAAACCGACCATATCGTTTTTCTAAATCAAAAATCAATTTTTTTTTTTGCACACTCCTTTTAAACTGACCGGTCCGGCCAGTTGGTCGGTTTCGGTGCATACCGAATTTTTTTCCCCTCCAACTCATCCCCTCAAAATTTTTGGGTCACTCCGTGATTTAACCAAAGTATAGCATTCCCTTCCATTCGAGAAGATTGGGTTAGGTGTGAACATGCTCACAACTTAACGAAATAACCAATAAGCCAAAATACTAACACAAAACACTTTAAACACTAACCCCTACTAACTTGGGGCGAATTTCTTTATTTACACCTCGTAACATCAGTATTAACTATGTGGGTCTCAAAAAGCATACCAAGAGATTCAGTATTTTGAATTAAAAAACCCTTCATGAAATATGCTTACTGGAACCTTGAAGGAGTGGGCCCTAATGAAACATGCATAGTGGAACACTTGACCAATGTTTGCATTCTTGTTCAAGGTTTTTTCAATCCAACAGAAATTAATCTAAGTGGAAGAATTCTGAAACGTTATTGATGAAAAAATGCTGACTACAGTTTAAAGGTTACAAAACAGCCTAGATGACATTCACAGCGTGTAACCAACTCCTTTGTAGCTAACTTTGCTCGTGGAAGAATTCCCATTTCCTCCTTTCTTATATCTTTTAGTAAGTGAAGTATTAAGTGCTTTTGTCGATTATTTTGCTGAAAAAGGATCCTGTGGAGGCTTCAAAGTCGGGATAGATAAGATTAATGTTCCAATTCTTCAATTTGCTGATGATACTCTTATCGTTTGCAAATATGATGACAAAATGCTGGCTGTTCTTGCCAAGATGATTGAACTGTTTGAATGGTCTTCAGGGCAGAAAGCCAACCCGGACAAATAAGCTTTACGTTGGTTGAATGTGGAAGATGATATCACTCATTCAAAAGCAACCCATCTGAATTGTAAAGTGGAACACTTGCCTTTCCTTTATCTTGGTCTTCCATTGGGTGGTTACCCTAAGAAGCGTTGTTTTTTGGCAACCAATTATTGATAACGTACAAAAGAAACTCGATCAATGGAAAAGATTCAATCTTTCCTGAGGAAGCAGGCTTACTTTATGTAAGGCCGTATTGGAAAATTTGCCAATATGTTAGATGTCTCTTTTCCTAATGCCGACTGCAGTTGAATCCACTCTTGAAAGAATTATTAAGTCATTCCTTTGGGAAGGTAACAATGGTAAAAAAGTCAGTCATTTGGTTAATTGGGAGCTGACTTCCAAGTCTCAAAATGCCGGAGTCTTGGTCTGGGTGGTTTGAAGCATAGGAATGAAGGCTTTTCTTGCAAAATGGGGCTGGAGATTATTGCATGAATCTGATTCCTTATGGGCCAAAGTAATTTATAGTATTCATGGTAGTGACCATTTCTCTTGGCACACGGCTGGAAAGGGAGGGTTAAGCCTTAGAAGTCCATGGACAAGCATTCAAGAGTCTGGTTGCAAGTAGAGAGCTTTTCTGGTTTCAAGCTTGGTAGTGGTAACTGCATATCCTTTTGGCATGACACTTAGTTAGCTAATTCGACTCTTAGCCTGAGATTTCCTTGGCTTTATAGAGTTGCTTGAATGCCGAATGGCTTGGTTGCAAATCATTAGGATGGAGATGGCATGGGTTGCCTTTTTTAGGAGATTGCTCAAAGATGAAATTTTCTATGGGTGAATGCTGTCAGAGCACTTTTCGCTGAAATTTGGTTCGAAAGGAACCAAAGAGTTTCCCAAGATAAGCATCCAATCGTTTTGAAGTAGCAAGACTTAATGCTTCCTCTTGGCATTCTTTGTGTATGTTTTTCGTGAATTTTTCCATCCAAGATATTTGTCTGAATTGGGGAGCTTTTATATTTTCTGATTGATATTTGACTTGTATTGTTTTGTTAATGTTGCCTTTCGTTATATTTTGTTTATTCATATCTTGTATTTTGGAGTATTTGCCTCTTTTCATTATATCAATGAAAAGTTTTGTTTTCTTTTGGGGAAAAAAAACCTTTGCTAATTGATTCAGTTGAAAAGAATATAACTTCCAATCTTGATTTTTTCAAGAACTCCAAGATTTACAAAGAACAAAGAAATCAGCTAAAAGATATCAGTGAATACTTTACATCAATTCCCTCCTTCTTGGCCAAGTGGAACCTATTAGGAGCATGATGAACTTTGTTGGAATATATTTATCATGGTTGGATCAATCCCTTGTCTCACTTCGGCATTGTCCTTACAGTGTCAAGTTAAGCAAGCAGATGCTTGTAGAAAATGGCTGCTTTCCAATCTTTAAAAGTTCAAATATTTTTTGTTGGTTCATTAAGATTTCTTTCCTTTTTAATGGGGGTGCCGAAGTTCAATTATGGTTCTGGTTGGATTTCCAGAAAAGGGGGTCGGGCTTTTAGGAAATATTGAATGAATTTCTTTGGAAGTCTAGAAATGGGATTGCATGCTCATGGAAAGGAATTTTGATTCTTCAGTCAATAAGGATTTGGGAGTATCTACCTTTCTCTATAGCTAAGTAGATCTCTTTGCATCATTCAAGTTTGTTTGCAGCTGAAGTTTCTTCAAAAAAAAATTATGAACTAAAAAAAGAAAAGGAGGTGATAAGTTTGATTTTTTTTTTAAATTCTTATTATCAGAAGATTACATTCTTTTGATGATTGGAGCGAAATCTCCAACTCTTAAGGATGAAATCTTTGAGACTTGTTTAATAAATCCATCTGTAGCTGACAAAGCTCAGCTCAAAATAAGTAATCGCATAACTGTAGCTACTGTTCTATGTCTTGGCTGTCCTTCATTTCAGTTGTGAGCCTTGCAAAGGTTCTGCCCGACCTCCTTCAGCATTCACTTCCTCCCAAGTATGTCTTTCTCATTTCCCTCAATCATCTCTTGTTTTTCTGAGTCACTTATCTTAACCTCCCCAGGATTGACGGTGCTTTGATACCAATATATTAGGGTTCTTCCTTCATGAATTCACTCGCAAGAAACACACACAAACAGAGAAAGAACAACACTGTTCTATTGATATTCAATTGATAATCATCCAAAATTACCCAAGAACTAGCCAAACAACGATACAATAAGAAAAGCACAACTGTTAGCTATTTCAGGAAACCTAGGAATCACTCCAACCAAGACACTTAGCCAAACAGTTCACAAAGACCTTCAGACTCCCTCTCTTCCGAACATAACGTCATGCCCCTTCTTCTGTACTCTCCAATTCATTTATGATGCATTGGGTCATAGATTTAGGTCACGATCTCTTGGGCCGGTTTTAGCAGGCTAAAGATCTGTTTGGAATTAAAAGGACTCCTAATTAAACTTCAGTTGATGGCTCCTAAATAAAGTTAAACTGGGATAAAAGGTAGGTGACTAAAAAGGGAACCTCTTTCTTGGACGGTATTAGGAGACTACCTAGATAGAAAAAATTTGAACAATTTACAAATAATATATTTCTGGTCTTGAGAACTGACTGGAAATAGTTTTGGAGCTTTTTTTTGCATTGAGAACCAATGTTGTCTTTTTTGTTATCACCAAGGGTTTCACCAGGAATATTATTTATGGTATTTGATTTCGTGTTAATGATTTTTTCTCCTTTTGTTCTCCTTTATTCCTGTTTTCTCCTTGAATTTTATATCTTAATTTATCTAATTATTATAGATCTCTTGCGATGTTAGTTTAAAAGCCTATATTTTGTAATATTCTTTGTACTTTGAGATTCTAATCTAAAAAGTTACCGCATAATCATGTTTTAGATTCTAATGTGACAGTTATTTATGTGAAGAGTGGAAAGAGAGGTATGGTGACGGAGATGACGACGAGGATGTTTCTGCAATGTTCTTAACCTTGCCATTTTTCCCTCTAGAGGTACTGAAGCTTTCAAAAGTAGTCCTGGGAAACTAAGATTTTGAATGTATGCTGCCATTGTCAAGATCCTCCGCTCTCTGCCCACCCCACCCCCCAACACAAAAAAATAAAATAAAATAAAGAAATAAAATAAAAGAGCGGAAAATGAAAGAATAATACTTCTCATAGTGTATAATACCATATAATCTTTCTTTTTCTTTCTAAAATTTTTATTTGATTGAGAAGTTTCTTTTGGAGGTCCCCATTTTTAAATGTTAACATATGTGGAGGATATGGAGTCGGGCCTCATTCTCCTAGGTTCCGTTTTCCCCCCTCCTGAACAGCTGGTTGATTTAAGTCTTCAGGTATCTAACTAAGCAACCAAATATTCTGACTGAGCCTACCGTTGGCAGAATCTTGAAGAGAAATTCTATTGCTGCGTACGTACTTCTAGCTTGAGAATGTGATAAAAGATATTTATCTTACACTGAGATGCGTGTTTATTGGTCAGACACTCACAGTTATCAGTAAAACCTTGATTAATTTGGGGATTCTATGATGGAAGATTTCCCAGGTTTTGTGTTTGATTGATGATCTAGGTGAAGAGCTTAATAAATGAAATTTCTTGATGTCTCCTTGTAATAGCGTTGTGGCACATGGGTGTTCTCGTGGAGTATAATGGAGTGGAGCATAATGCCACAATGACCGAAGAACAAAGATGTTACTTTTGTGCAGCTGAAATGTCAATGGCATATACACAATGGTTTTTCTCTTTTTTGGGTGAGGGGGGGAGGGGGGGTGGGTGGGGTGGGTTGAGGGTTAGTCAACTCAAAAATAAACTCTGTGCATGAACAATTTTTTTCGAACATTTGTCTGATAGTAGATAATTGTGCATATTGTGTTCCCATGTCTAACCTTGACTTTTGTTTTTGCTGTTTTTTCAGTTGCCACAACAGGAAAATTCATTTGACTGTGGTCTCTTCTTACTCCATTATGTGGAACTTTTTTTGGAGGGTGCGCCAGTTAACTTCAACCCACTCAAAATCTTGAAGTTCTCAAACTTTGTAGGTCATTTGTCCTTCTATCTGATCAAATTACAAATCCCCTATATGTGGCGTATCCTGTTGGTTTCTACCCACTTAATTAAGTATTATCTTTTTAATATTTGCCATCTTATATTCAAGATTGTTAACTTTGAATAGAAACATATAATGAAACTAAAATTTAGCGTGTCATTGAGTACAATGCAACCTCTACCTATCTCCACATTGATGTGGTATTTTCTACTTTGAGCATAAAGTCTCGCCGTTTTTCTTTTGATTTCATCTAAAATGACTCATACCAATGGAGATAATCGTCCTTGCTTATATACTATAGATCTCTATCTTTTCCAAACTAATGTGGGACTTTGTTTGCACCTAACAATCCCCCCTCAAACAATTTCCATACTATAGATCTCTATCTTTTCCAAACTAATGTGGGACTTTGTTTGCACCTAACAATCCCCCCTCAAACAATTTCCATATTTGAGCCTCCCTCAAAAAATTCAACCACTTCCGACATAGCTTGCTTTTACCAATTAATCTCGACGCAACATTTGAATAGAGCATGAGCATTGTTCACATTGATTGACAATGAGAGTTTTGTTTTCTCTTATCATGGCGAGTTGGGAACATCCTGAGAGAGCATGAGCATAGATCACGTTATGGGATCTCCTCCTTTCGAACAAAGATATACCTACTCATATCAATGGAGATAATTGTTCTCACTCATATATCATGAATCTCTTTTTTTCCTAGCTAATGTGGGACTTTATTTGCACGTAACAATCCTTCTACAAACAAAGTACCACAATTGAGCCTCCGTTGCAACAAATTTGTGCACTCCCAACTATTAGAGATCGTGGCATAACCAATTCATCTGGAGGCTGCACCCAACTAGAGTATGATCTGGAATCACATCAATTGACAATGATAGTTTTATTTTTGTTGTTATCAAGGCGAGTTAGGAATCCATTGTGGGATCTCCTTCCCTCGTAGATATACTCCTCTTATCAGTCTACTCAATCTAATAGGGCTACCTCTACATCTTCACTTTCTATTGTCATCACATTCTTTGTCTCATTCATCATCGTCGTTGTGTCCATTCTTATTCACCATTCTCATAAGCCAAACACGTAATAACTCAATACAAGCACAACCCAAGTTTAATGTTCTCACAAGCATACTTAACATCATCAATCAGAACATGTCATCCAAACTATCAAGTGTACATTAGACATAGAATCATGCATTCTCTCACAAGATTTCCAGCATACTGGCACACTGGTTCTTAACCAAAATTCGGCATCAAGAACCCATAAGAACACGGGTGCGTACATTACAAGTTATCAATTTACGTAACGTTATCAGTTACTTTAACATGCTATTTCATCAATATTTTCCATCATGCAATTTCTCAACATTATATTTATTTAGCACTTAGGCAGTTAGTACCTTAATGGGTACCTCCTCCAGTTCCGGTGCCTTTAGCGTTCGGTAGAAATTGTTATATGTATGATACAAGTACTGAACCTTAATCCTTCAATGGCCTTACATTGGTTACTATCATTGTGTTTGCCTTTATTTGTGTTGGTTTCTGTATGTCTAACATTAATACGATTTCCAGCTAAGCCAGAATTGGTTCCATCCTATGGAGGTTTCTCTAAAACGTGCACATATACTACAGTTAATTTATGAAATCATGGTCAGTAATCAAGCAAAGGAACTTTCTGGTAGCATTGGTAAATATCCTTCTTCCGATGCCAGTGATTCTGACCTTGGAGAGGCACATATTTTCACAATGACTCATTCTGACAATTTCTCAAGTGTTGGAAAAGAATTTGGATCGGTGTATAAAGTATCATCTGATACAAATTATCAACGAATAGGAAGACAATCAGGGAGTGTTATGCCACCTATTGAGGTAATTTAGTGTTTTCTTTCATATGATGGCTATACTTCTCGTTTGCTTATTGATTCAAAGTCATTGGTTATGGAGGATGTGATTGCATACTATAGGTATACTAGTTTGACAATGAAACGTTAGTTTGCCTAGTCTCTGCCAGCATAACATGTGGTCTTCAATTTAGATGCAATGATGATTTTTGGGATGGAGTGGAGAATGGGTGCTAAATACGTCATGATAAGGTCCCTGAATTTTAGGGTAGATTTGAATTATGTGCCAGTTATTTCAAAAGTCGCTTTGAGGAGTACTGTCAACTTGTTACAAAGATAATTGTTTATACTCTTTCAAGTTGTTGAGTAGAAACTAGAACAGATACAAAGATTGATAAGTCAACAAATGGTACCTATGACTAGGAGAAATAATGGCATAGACAAGAAAAGAACACCATCCTCCTCCTTCTGATGCTCCTCTTGCTCTCGCTTGGGATGATGAAAAGAAAAAAAGTATATATAAAAAAGGTTAAAATACTATTTTTTCTCTAGTTTGAGATCCATTCTAATACCATTTTTTTCTCTAGTTTGAGGTTCATTCTAATTTAGTCCTTACATTCAAACGGGTTTGATAAAAGACAGACCAAGTAGGAAAAAGGTATAAAAATGAAAAAGCAGCCCAAACTTGTCATTGGATATAATGAAGTACATGAGAGTAGTTATAAAAAAAAATGTAACAATATGTAATTGATAACAGTAAGAATAATGCTCGTCCTCCTTGCTTGAAAAGATGAATACAAGACTAGTCTAAATAGCAATAAACAAGGAAAACAAAAAAGGAAACAACATACGAGGAAACAATACCTAATTCTATCAATCATTTACCAATTAAAGCTAATTAACAAAATATACCTTATGAAACATACAACAATTATGAAAGTAATGGAACACAATAATTGAGATCATGAGTGAGCTTAGTAGTGGAAAACATATTTAAAATAGCTATGGCAACCTTAGAACAAAGGATAATGAGACTTCTAAAATAAGACTGTCCGACCCTAACAAAATTGATGTTGATCCATTACGTAACACTAGTTGAAAATAATGTGATAGAAGGCTGGAGAATAAATTAGGTTATACTAAGATTTTTAGCCCCAAAAGCTTTTACTCATTTTCATGAAAGATGAACAAGTCATTTATTTGTCTTTTCTGAAATGGCCATTAGTGTGATTGAAATAGAGGATGATAATATGATACCTTCAACTAATGTGTTTGGAATGCATTTTCAAGTGGTTAATTTAAAGAATAAGTCATTTTGGAAAAAATTGGAGTGTTTGGCTACCACTCAAAATAACTTTTGATGTGTATTTTCAACGACTTTTGTCAAAAGTGTTTAAATAATAATGAATTTTTTAAAGAACACACTTTTTTCGTAAGTCAATCTAAATGACCCCAAGTTTAGTTAACTCATTGATAGAAATTGTTATTACTTTTTATGGGCATGAGTAGGTGCAACATGAGTTAGATCGAATATCTTACCTTTATTCTATAGTTTCTCAAAATTACAGTTCTTATGATTTGATTAGTAGTAATGATATATCCCTAAAAATTGCAGGGTGTTTGATCCCATTCCTTCACTATTGTTTTTTATTTCAATTTATCAAAATAAAAGTTTTTGTTTCCTTTTTGGGGGGCAGGAAGAGGAGAAGGGTGAAATAGCTGATGAATCACCACAATGCTTGGAAGATCGCCACCAAGCTTCGGCAGTTTCTGAATGTTCATCAGCCTTCAGCTTTGGCCAACAATTTACAGAATTAGAAATATCTTGGGAGGGGAGATTTTCTAGAAACATAAAAGATACAGGTAGAACACCGTCACCTCGGCCATTGCATCGTGAATCGCAAACCACATTCGAATTGGGGCGAGATTGCACACCTCAAGAAACAAAGAGTCTGAACCATCCAACTGAAGCAGATAATGAACCATTGATCTTAACCAGCTCAAGTGAAGAACTTGTCACTTGTGTAGTAGAAGACTCAGAGGAGGAGGGAAATGAAAGAAATGACGGAATTGAGATCGACGTTTCTTCCTCCTCAAGGAACAATTTGTTCCTATCAAAGCAAGTGGTTGAATCTACCGCAAACTCAAGTGATAATAGACAACATGATCTGATCCTAAGCAATGAACATCCAACATTTGATTCTAGCAAGCAGCATTGTTCCAATAGGCCCAGCTAGAGTTTAGGGTTCAAGGGGAAATTAATCCAACTCATTAGAAGCCATATTCTGGAATAACTGAAAATTTTCATTACCTGATCTTGAATGACTTAAGATAGGTTGTATATATGTTTTGGATAGAAGAATCTCGTTTCGATAGCCTTTGTAAAGTTACGGTCTGTTTGTGAATATAGGAACTTAAGCATATAATCATCTTGACACTTGGCTATATGGATTGTAATGACCCAAGTGGGGAAAATTCTAATACCGTAGCCGTATAGACAATTTTTCATACTACCTCCATTCATTGTCTGCTACAAAAATAGAATTTAAAGAATTACGTGTGGTTTACGAAATAAATGAATAATATATAATATATCCTTCGATGATGTGTCAAATTATGAATGGAAATAGTAAGTATTATTATAGTATTAGAAATTTATGTAAATATCAACTTATACTTCTAAACTTTAGGTTTGTATCAATTTAAACCTTGAACTAATAATTGTGTAACTTTGGGGATTGTGTCAATTTAAACTCCAAATTTATAATTGTATCAATTTAAACCTTAAATTTTTATAAGTGTATTAGTTTAAATCCCGAACTTTCATAATTGTATCAAGTTAAACCTTCTATCGTGTTTTATTTGGATATATTTATGAATGTAAGTTTGGGGTTTAAATTGATACAAATTTCAAAGTTTAGGGTTTAAATTGATACAATTCTTAGTTTAATGTTTAAATTGATACAAATTTCAAAGTTTAAGGATATAAATTGATATTTGTCCTTGAAATTTTCTTTGACCCAATCCAATTTTTGTATCCAAAATAACAAATGTAACAACAAATGCTAAAACCATCTTTACTTACCTAAAAACCAGACTTAATTAAAAGTCCCGTCTATTGTTTTAAGAATAAACTTAATAATAATTTAAAAGAATTAATCAAATGTACTTATGGTTTATTTGGATGATAGATTTTATTTCAATATTTATAAATATCAAATATTTGTTATTTAAATGTATGAGATGTTTGTGTTTGGATAAATATGATAATTAATATCATAAATTCAATTTTAAATCAAGTAGATAAGTTTATTATTATTATTATTTTTATTATGTCAGGACCTAGGAATGGCAAAATTTTCCGATGATGATTCACCAAAAAGTGCTGGTTTTTATATGGCTATGAGAATTCTCGCGACGACGATAACGTGACAGCAGCTGATAGTTGGACAGCTGAGTTCATCGGTGGGTTCCAATAATCTTCGTTTGTCTCGGTTTCCATAGATCCTGTCGCACCCCGCCCCAAACCACCCTCTTAGCCTAGAGAATGGCGTGATTGCAGTAGTTATCAACCCTTAGGTTGACACTTACTGCCTAAAAACTCTTGCGGAGTAACTCTGATACCAAATACAATTCATATGCAACGGGATGTCTTTAGACCTATAATTTATTAACTTAGAAACATAATATGTTTAGAGTCATTACAACACTAGATTTACAAGTCCCAAAACCCACAAACCCTAGTCCCTATATGAACAAAAACAACATGTGTACAATATTAACTGTAACCACCTAGCAAATGGTTACAAGTCTTTTGGTCGTTTAGTGGCGGAGCAGATACTGAGCTATCTTCAGAGGATTTGACTGCTACTTATTGGGGGGGGGGGGGGGGGGGGGAGAGAGAAACAACACCAACTACTAGTCCAGAGAGAACCTTTTTGCTCAATCTTTGACTTTATTCACCTTTGGTCACATTAGGTACTACTGCTCAGATACCTTCTCCTTGTACTTCAGTATCGAGCTACTAAGATACCTTCTCAAACGTATTTCAGTACCAATAGATACTTTCTCCTTGTACTTTAGTATCTAGTTGGGTGGATGCCTTCTCCTTGTACTTCGGCATCGCACTTCAGTATCCTGTTGGCTTTCTATAAATGTTGTAATCCAAAACAGCTTAAAAACATTTTAGTTCGAAAACATTTTAGCCACTCACCTCGATTTCTTAGGAGCTTTTCACTCTAGTAGCTCCTCGGGCTCCTTTTCACCCCTAGAATCCAGATTCAACTTACAACTTAGATTACTCATAGTTCTAAACCTTATTTTGAAATACTTCCTTCTACAAACTTATTCTAAAATGTCCCAGGAATCTTACCCTAAACTTGCAGCTCAGAATTCCTCGTGGTTTGGCCGGAATATCAAAACCTTCAAGACTGGCCCAGACTAATCCGACAGTCTGACCCTTCTGCCTTCTTCTCAACCTCCAGTCCAGTTCCTTTGAGCTTTTTCCTCCGGCAGCCCTACTTTGAAAACTAGATTTTCAGAGCTTTCAGATGGCTTTGGAATCACTCCAAACTCACGAGTATATTGGAAGATCTCCTCGTCCAAGTTGACACATTTCTCTGAACCCTCACTGCCCTTTACTTTCTCTACGAAATTTATGATTTTTTTATTTGAAAATGAAATCCCAAAACTCTATTTATAGGCGTTCAAATCTCTCGTGGTGTTGACAACACCTACTTGGCTGCATGACCAAATGTTTAATCATTCCTTTATCAACGTAAGCTGACTTCACCTTGGTTCAATGTATTCTTCCCAAACGCATCCAACACAATTTCTTAGGGTTTAAGAATTTCTCTTAATTGGACACCTAGATTTTAGTTGACGTTTGCTCTTATGTCTTCAAGCTTTGTTTGTATTCAAATTAGGGTATTTAAATGCATAATCCACCTTAACGCGTCCAAATACATCACCCAGAAGCTTGCTTGGCCATTCAATGCATAGGCGAGGTGTGGGCATGACGTTCAAATGCAGCACCGGACAAGGTGTGGCTGACACACAGGCTGGTCTCGCTCTCTCCCACTTTCTCGCTGGTCTCGCTCTCTCCATTCTCGCCCTCTCCAACTTTGTAGCTCAAAATCTCGCTCTCTTCCTCTTTCTCGCTGGTCTTGCTCTTTCCCATCTCGCTCTCTCCCATTTTCTATCCAATCTCGCTCTCTCCCGGTTCCTCTCCAACTTTCTCTCCAATCTCGCTCTCTCCCATTTTCTTTCCATCTTTCTTTCCATCTTTCTCTCTAATCTTTCTCTCCAACTTTTCTCTCCAATCTTTTTTGCTCAAAATCTTGCTCTCAATGATCTCACTCTTAGCTACTGCGAACATTGTTTGTCTCCGTGCAATTTCTACACGATTGTGCCACTAGTCACTTGCCTTCCAGTGCTTTGTGCACAACACGCATTTCACATAAATTTTCCATACTTAGCCAATTTTTCCCAAATTTTCCAAACTTAATGTCCATATTTTTTTTTTCAAATCCCCATTCATTCTTCACCATTTCACACTAACTTTCTCATAAACCTACTTATTATACAAATTTCATTACAATTTCACCAATTAAAACTCAACTTATTTATACAAATTTAAATAGGGACACACAATTAAGTGGAAAATTACGATAATTTAAAAAGAAAACACATTTAAGTGTAAAATTAGGATTCGGAATTCACATATCCCGACTTGATTGGAGTAGAGAATCCCTTGTTTGATTGGATATGGAGTCAAATTGAGGATTTAATTCGGATTCTCGATCCCCCAACCACCTTGAATATTGATCTATTATTACTTTTTGTTTATTTGGATGGTAGATATTATTTCAATAGTTATGAATATTAAATATTTGTTATTTTACCATATGTATAATAATGTTTGTGTTTTGACATGATAATTAATGTCTTAAATTCAATTTTAAATCTAATCGATAAGTTTTATTATTATTATTATTATTATTATTAAGGACCTAGGAATTGCAAAAGTCCCCATAAGTCCTCATCTGATTAAGACGAAGAATCTTTGGTTTGATCAGATATGGGGTCAAATTGAAGATTTAATTTGGGTTTGCAATTAGGGATGGGGGATCACTGATCTTGAACCACCCTAAATATATATTGTTTATTATTTTTATAACATATATATATATATATATATATAAATACATATATGTATGAGTATGTATACACACATATATGTATAAAGTGGTAAGCTACTTTATGTTAGATTGTTGATGTTAGTTTTTTTCTTAAGAAAACAACTTAATTCATTATTCAATTTACAATAAGAAATGCTATTCTGTTTTTTTTAAAATTATACATTAAAATAAGAAAAAGGTTCACAAATAGAAAAAAATATCAAACTATTTGTAGAATTAGTAAAAAAAAATTAATACACTTTTATCATCGTTTGTCACATAGTATCAATGATAGAATTCTATTCGTTTCTATCACTATTCTGATAGACTTCTATCAAGATCATCCTCTATCAAAGAAGATTAAATTTTGTTATTTTATGTAAATAGTTTTTCTTATTTTTCTATTTTTGAAAATCCCTTTAAATTTTTTTTTTTAAAAAAACAGTAATAGTACTAACTTTTAACATAAAATATTTACATTTTCAATATAAATACACAATTTTAATTAAATTTTAAATAAAAATAATAAATAAATATCGGGGATTGTTCCCTTTTTCTCTTTTTGTTTTTTTAACCATATGTGGAATGAGAGAATTGAACCTCTGATCTTGAGACCGATAGCATAAACATTATACTATTTGAGTTATGTTCATTTTGGCAACTTAAGGTTGTCATTGCCATGCATTTCAATTAAAGTGATATGTTTGACATCATTTAAACCTCATTCATTCAATGACGTAAATGAGAACTTCTATGTCTCATATGTCTTTCCTTTATTTTACACCATAAAAATATATCACGTCAATTTTCATTCATCATTTTAAATATTTATTCTTCAAGGATATTTTGGGACAATGTAAGTTGAAGAATTAAAATAAGGCTTTGAAAGTAGATTACAATTGAAATTTCAATAGTCTTATATAATTAACCTATCTAATAAACAAAAAGAATGAGCGCCCATACAAAGATGGTCATAGAGTCAGATTGTGCATGTATTAGGGTTTGAGATTAAAAAGAAAAAAAAGTGAATTAGGATTATAAAGTCAGAATTAATCAACTCGAATCACTTTTTCATATTTTATTTTTTACAAAAATAGAAGATCAAATCTCTAATTTCAAAATAGTGAGTCCACACGCATTACCATTTTATGTGCATAGTTTTTTTATTTGCTAAACACAGTTTTCTTATGCAAAGTTGTTTTAAGAGATAAAAATAAGGGGAACATTTCGAGTACATTTTACATGCAACTTCTATTCAACATTTGTCATGCCATTAGATTATTGTATTATTTGACTTGATGAGTTACTATTCTTAAATTCTTCTCTTTATACAAACAAGGAATAAAAGTAGAACAAAAAAAGAAAAAGAAAAATTGAGATGAAACGAGCCGTATGTATGTAAGTATATATATATATATGTTGGTAATGGCAAGAACTAGAATTATAATGAGAATTTATACGTGAAGGAAAAGATAGTAATAATGGATGGGAATCGACATCTGAAGATATTTGGAATCCATTAGATTAAAATGAGCAACACACTTGGGATGCAGAAAGTGGCTTGTAGAAAAAATTAAGAAAAAAAAAAACAATAAATTAGAAAGAAATCAAACAAACAAAAATATTTCTTTTTTCTCTTAAGAATTGGCACAATAATGATCTTATTCTTCAGCAGCAGCACTTGCAGCACTGAGATCCACAGAAAGATCAAGGGCCTGACACCATCCATATATCACACAGTTAATTTAAATAGACAGTATTAATAACCAAATAACAGATTTTTTTTCTTTTTTAATAACTGTTTTGTTTTTAACTCTATATTTTTTTTAAAAAATTAGGGACCCGATTTGATATTAAAAAATTAAGCTTACAAACATTATTTTTACCAATAAGTTTCCTCGTTTTTCTATCCACTTTCTACTAAAGTATATATATATATGGTTTTCAAAAACTAATTTTTATGTTTAGAACATGACTAAGAATTCGAGTGTTTCTAAAATAACAAAAAAAATGTAAAAACTATAGAATGAAATTTATGAGAAAACAAATCTAAGTTTCAAAAACAGAAAACTAAAAATAAAATCATTATTAACCAGAAGCTAAGTTTGTTCATGATTAGGTTTTTACGTAGTGTGTTTGGATTAATTTTTCAAGTGTTTGATTCTAAAACTAAGTCATTTTGAAAAAAACGAAAGTATTTGTCAATCATTTGAAATACCTTTTGAGACACTCTCAAAATTTATTGTATACAATTTTTATCGATAGAATTTAAATAAAAGTGATTATTCTTTATAATCTTTTTTTTCCCTATTGAATCTAAACAGGTCCTACGTTTCTAAAACCATCGGAAAATTCTAGTCAAAACTTTTCAAAAGAAATTCGAACCGTTTCAAAATGATCTATGTGAGTGGTAAGAAAATTAGTAGCGACGTCTATTACCTTTCCAGTGATCTTGCTGTACATGGCAAGCACATCTGTTACTGTAGACTCAAAATGGGTACTTCCATCGTAACTCTGCATTAAAAACCAATGTTCAAAGATCGTTAAACATGTCAATATGCTTTTCATTCGTCTCTAACAATTTCTTTTATGAGAATGGAAGAAATAGAATTGTGAACTTTACCGTAGATATGAAGCAATTATCTGCTTCATGATTATTTGTGGGAACATATCTGTCATAAGTTTCATAGAATATCTCATCAACAGGCCCAAGGAGGTCAATCCCCGGCTTCAATTCAACCTCAGGATTATCGGTCTCTGCTTCTGTCGAAACGAAAGCAATGAATTTTCCTTTTGGAGCAACGTTGTGTGCATATGAACAACAGAAGAGGTACCTACAATAAAACAAAACCATTTCATGTCATGTAATGCAAGAAAATGTTTGTAATGTTTTGGCATAGACACTTACATGTCTGATTTACGGCCAAGTTGCTTTTGGGGCAGGATAACTTGAGCTGAATGAGAATCATTGGTGTCTGGGATTGGATGACTCATTATACAAACTGCACGAGCTACTTTTCCAACCTTTTTAACCTGTTGAATCAATAGAGTGGGTCCGGCAGATAAAATATAAGCAATTCTCTAGCATATATATTATAGATATCAGTTATTGGCCTTCTTGGTTAATGGTTTATAACCAATGTGGTTGATTCTGCACAATAATCCATAGGTTAAAACTTTTTCGATGTCGAGAGTTACCTTGTCTGGCAGATACGATGGATCACAAACAACTTTTTTGCATTTAGCAGTTTCCCCTTCGGAAGTCACACCGTAAGCTTTCCCATCGCTATCAAACTCGACCTGTTATCCAAAGATCGATTAATCTCAAAAGAATCAAATGCGGGATGTTCAGAAGGCACTAATTATTCACTGGCATCAACATAATAAAAAGAGTAAGATCAAGAAAGTAGTAGTATAGATAAACATTTTTGTGACCAACATCAAGTTGAATTGTCGCATTAAAGCAAATAACAGAAGTGCAGTTTTGTTGATGATGACTTAGTACTACGTTAAACTTCAAAGGCTTAAACGGTTAGTTTCATTATAAACTTAGTATTTTCTAATTCATTCTCCAGCAGTCAAATATCACTGTTTCCTTCTTCAAAATAGCTATGAATAATGGGAGTATGGAGATGCATTTACTGATAAGCTATTAATTCTTACCTTTTTCAGCAGAAAGCAATTACTTCTAGCTTTTAAGTTACATAGTAGGCAATGATTTATGATGAACATGATGAGGATCAAGAAGTTTACAGAGCTTAGGCTAAAAGGCAACTGTTAGTGAGGTACACTCTCAGTTTACCTTGCATTCTGGTTTGTTAAGCATGTAAGTTCCACCATAAACGGCACTTAAACGGGCAAATGCCTGCCAGAAATTTAAAATAACATGATGAGAAAATTTCACTTGTATGATATTAAAAAATTTAAAGCTCTAAACATACCTGAGGTAACTCTCCAAGTCCGTAGAGTGGATAGATATAGGGAGATCCTCCTTGGAACCGTGCCAAAGATTCTGCGTAAAGCTATATACAACAAATGTCTGATATAATGCAGTGCAGGATTTTCAATTTTGATTTGTAATTTTAGAACATATGCATGGGCGAAAGTAAAGAGTAAAAAGCATAAAAGACAGTCTTTTTACTTTCATTCTTTTCACAAAATCCGATGCTGGCCCATCCAAATAACTATCGTCAAAATGTAGTGCCAAAGCATGCCCAATAAAGTCAATTGTATCATCTTCTAGCCCATACTTCCTGCAATACAAAATCAGGAGAATGAATGAAAAGACTCTCTTCCACTCAAAATAAAAGTGGCAACATCGAATCTAGTATATGAACAGTATGAGGGAAAAGACATGCTCACGTGATGAGTTCTCTAGCTGTAACTTTGCTTAAATCTAATCCTTCGTGAGATTTTGGATCACTCTCTTCATAATCTTGGACATAAATGAAGAACTTTCGAGCACGACGTTTCTCAAAAAGTCCCATCAGTGGTGACTTCAGAGCTTCAACATCAGTAGCTGGAACTTTGTAAATCTGAAGAATAGAAAAAAGGAAAAAAAAAAAAAAAACAGCAATGTGTAGACAAGTAAGTTTATCAGATACACTAACAGCCTAACATTTCTTTCTTTCATCTTTGTTATTATTAAGAAAGAAACAAATAAAAAATAGAAACAACAAGGGAAACTTTCTATAAGCATTCAGTTTACCTTTCCCTTGTTGTACACAAAACTACCATCAACAGCCTTGAAGTGTAGGTATTTGGTAACGTCTGTGTGGATGAGCACTCGTACCAAACCTCCGTTGGCCATCATGAACTATGGAGGAAAAAAATGGACAGAATCGCTCAGATCGACCCTAACACGTAAGTCCCTTCTATAACAATTTGTTTATAGCTCTCTGGTTTTAGAAATTATGTTCGTTTATTAACAATATATTTTATTTCCTATTGTATTTTTTTCTCTAAACATATTTGAGGTAAGAGCCAAATTTTAAAAACAACCATCCTTCGGTATCATATCAAACATAGCATGACAATGGAGAAAAATTATGTACCTACCTTGGGTATCATATCAACATTGTACTCTTTGCTCAAGCCCAACTGTTCTGGAGGCTTATCATTCCCCCTGAAGCGCTTCCAGAGCTGTAAGGGGGAAGAGAAACATTTAATTTAGACCAGAAAATTTGGTCAAGGGAATAAGAATTCTAATTAATTGGAAGCTTAAACCATGAATTTGATTATAATCAACCTGTATGAGATTAAGAGAGGTTGATGCTCCTCCATAATAATCATTTCTATCCATATGAAGTACCTGTTCCAGAAGATTACTGGTTTAATCCCAAAATCAAGGGGGAAAAGTCTAAAGTCTCCATGTTCAAGACCAGACCAGGCAAAGAACAGATTCTTAGACAAGGAAAATGTCCCAAAAGAAGAGTCGTAAGTTATTCAAAGATTATGTGTGCTTGAAACCGTTCTTCAAAATGTGATGATTTTACAACAAAAACAAATTGTTTTAGGAAAACAAATTTTTGAAAAACATTTATCCATAGCAGAAAAGTTGTTCCTCCCAAATAGTTCTAAATCAATTAGCAGCTCAAAAGAAAAAATTCAGGCAAAGATAGAATACTGGCCAAACAAACAATTACTATGATTGAAATTAAAAAAAAGAAAGACCATAAACATAAGGTTTCTCAAGTGTATTCAAAACAGCAAAACCCAGCAGTGATTGACAAGAATTATTTAAACAAAAAACAACCGCGAACCAAAAATTCCTCAAACCATTAGCGAAAAGCGAAACAAACTTCATCCTCAGGAGTTCAACACTCTCGTACACCAACGATACAACTACATCATTACAAACTCCATTTATCATCCTCACCAGATTTTCCAAACGCCAAATTCATAAACATCTACATATCACAGATCTATCGAAAATACAAATCACAGTAATGATCGACAATAGTTTCAACATCGGTTCTATACATTCCTAATCCTAAACAAAGGATTCACATTTCACACAAACCACACGCAATTTCTTCCCAAAGCCATTAGATCAACAGAGATTCAACGAAATTCACTGAGCTTAAACACATGACTTACCTAGGCCATCTAGTTAGATACCATCTTAAATCACCAATCGACCTGACCCATTAGATGGGTGAAGGAGAATTCAATTATATCATCTAACAATTCGAAACTGATAATGATACAAAAAGAAGGTTAGAGAGAAGAGAATACTTTGAGGCCATCGACGGAAAGAAGGCCGCTGAGAATGCATTCCTTAAGGCCGGTACCGAGAACGATGACGTCGTATTCTTCATCCATGGTTGCAGAAAGAGGATGGAAGGAAGAGGAAAATTGAGAGAGAGAGAGAGAGAGAGATGGAAGAAGGATTTGAGAGAAGAATGGTGAAATAGAAGAGAGTGGGGGTTTTGAAGTGGGGAATCTGGAACAAGTCTTTAGCGGGAACCAACGAGAGTAACGGGAAACAATGCATGTGTGTTCTACTTTCACGCTGAGAAATGTGCGTGTACACCACGCGCTATAGTTAAATCTCTCTTTCTCAATTAATAAATTTGTTCAAATAAAATTGTTTAATTACTATTTCGGTCCTTGTATTTTTTGTTTTTGTTCATTTTAGTTTATATACTTTCAAAATGTTCATTTTGATCCTTGTACTTTAAAAAAATACAAGAACCAAAATGATCTCTTTTTTAGATAACAAGGACTGAAATGAACTAAAGTTGAGAATATAGAAACCAAAATAAACATTGTAAAAATAAACCAAAATAAACTAAAGTCAAGAGTACAATAACTAAAATAGCATTTAGACCAAATAAAATTAAAGGAAAGTACCAACTTCTATCCCTAAACTTTAGAGGTTGTATCAACCCCCAACTAATAATGGTACAAATTTACATCTTGAACTTTTGTAATTGTATCAATTTACATCCTTCATTACGTTCTGTTCGAAAAACTTCTATAATACTTCTAATTGTATCAATTAAACCTTTAAACTTTCATAAATGAATCAATTTAGAGTAAATAGAAGTTTCTTTCAAACTCATTCATGCATTTATTCTAATCGTCCATTTTGTAAAACCAACATTTGAAAAAATCTACACACATTTGGGAACTAATGCAGGAATGATTTTCAAAGATAATCGTAATAAAGGGTTTAAATTGATTGACTTTTGAAAAATTGAGAGTTTAATTGACTTTAATTATAAGTTTCACATGGTATTGACTGAATCAAATTTGGAGAAGAGAGACACTTGTGAAAGTTTAGGATTTTCATTGATACAACCCCCAAAGTTAAGGTCAAATATCAAAGCTAAAGACAAAATATTAATTTAAACCCATTAAAGTCCAGTCAATAAATTTAGATCTTTCATTGCGATTACCTTTGAAGTTCATCTATGCATCAATTCTCAAACGTGTGTACGCTTTTTCAAATATCGATTTAACAAAATGGACAATTAGAGCAAATGCGTAAACAATTCTCAAGAGAAATTTAGTCTAAGAATCCAAATTGATCAACTTATGAAATTTTAGGAATTTAATTGATAAAATTATAAATTTTACATGATGTTTTTCTAAATGGAACGTAATAAATGGTGTAAGTTGATATGCTCACAAAAGTTCGAGTTTAAATTGATAGAATTATTACTTTAAGGGTGTTTGGCACGTAAATTGAGTTGGTAATTATTATCTAGGGAAATAAATTATTTGGAGAGTTAAATTATCTATGTTTGGTTTGTAGTGTTAAGTTGAGTTGGTAATTTTTGTCTGTGATTGGGATGCTGAGTTGAATTGAGTTGAGTCAGAAAGTTTATGTTTGGAGTGCTGAGTTGAATTGTGTTGGAGTATTTGGTGCAATTTTTCTAAATGAAAATGATTTTGTCTTTTATTTATTTATTTATTTGCTATTGTTGAAAATTGTACACATATTTTTCCAATTTTTTTAAGACAAAAACAAAAAACTTTCAATTTTTTTTTTAAAATACAACAAATTCTCTATAAAGTATTGATATACTAAACACAAAATTTTCAATTCAATTTTTTAACACTCAATTACATAACATATTTTTTCTCCATTTCTAAACACCAAACATATTCCAAATAAATTATACCAAATTAAAAATTGGACAACATTTTTTTTTTCGTTTTTTGAAAAATGTAACATATTTAATTTTAATCACACAATTGCAAAACAATTATATTTTTCCACCAAAATACATGTCATATTCCAATAAAAATGAACTTTTTGCTCCTATCCGACAATCATTTTTAACCATCAATTACTTATGAATTGATTTTTTATATGTATTTAATCTTGCTAACTTAACATTATTATAAAAAAAATATTAACATGTTCTATACATAAATGTTAAAGCATTCAATAACTTAATAGTTTATATTTATATAATATCGTTTATGTCAAAATCAAAGTGTGTATAAAATATTTATCTTTCATATCATAATGATATTCACAAGGTGCTAGTATAGTAAAGTTACATTCTTTTTTACATCACAAAATAATATGAGACAACCAAACATGTGTCAGGTTCAAAAAACAAATTCACAAATATATAGTGTTGAGTTGAAATATAAGTGGTCAATATAAAGGGTCCGAGCAAATAAATGGATGCAATAGCATTTTTTGTACTTGTTCCGGTACAATGAGGAACCAATACATCTTTTGTATGTCCGTGCCAATGATATCAATAAGGTCACATCTATCATCATCAGTCAGCCCATCAATAGAAAATATGGCATCAACTACCTCATTTTGACATCCAAATTCTAACTCATACTTCTCCGTTGCCATGATACGAATTTGCCTATGTGTGCTAACTATATATTAGCGGTTGATCGCATGATGTCAATCATTTCATTTTGGAATGTCAATCGTTTCCTCTTACTCTCTCTAGATGGCTCCACTGATACACTTGCTTTGCCTGTGAGATATCTTGTACATTTGCTCTCTCTGTGGACATATTTACTTGATCTTCATTACATTCTCAAGCAATTGGGTTTCGGTTTGTTGATTATCTGGGATAGCATAGTCTTGTGATACTAGATGAATCTTGTCCTCCATTTCCTAGAACAAATTTGATACCATCACCAATGACACTCACAAAAATGTTTGGTTGCCCTATCCTTCCCAGATACATGTGAAAGCTCATCGTGATGGGAAAATACTCGCAGAAATATTTGATTGAGAATGTCTCAATTTAGTGAAGGAATAACTATTCGCCCTGAGGTGGTATTTATTTTAAATCACTGAAGTATCATTGCAAGATAAAATGATGTTGGGTCCATTATCGTTTTGCTAAGCTGATTGGATTAAAATGAATGTCTGCATAAGTATCTAAAATAAGTGTTTTTTTTTAATTAACAAAATGACTAGCGTAGTAATCTTTTTGTTTGATTTGATAAACTAAATGGCGATAATTACGTGATATGGAAGAATACGATTAATATAGTTTTGGTCATCGACGACTTAAAATTCATCTAGTGGAGGAATTTCCTCCAAATCCTGGACCCAATGCTTCACAATACGTTTGTGAAGCCTATGACAGGTAGATAAAGGCCAATGACAAAGGCAAAGTCTACATTTTGGCAAGCTTATATGAAGTTTTGGCCAAAAAAGCACAAGCCCATGGTCTCAAGCATGATGCTCTAAAGAACATATTTAAGGCCCGCATGAACAAGGGATCATCCACTAGGGAGCATGTCCTTAACATGATGATCCACTTAAACGTGGCCAAGATGAATGACGTTGTCATAGATGATACCAGCCAAATTAGCTTTATTATGGAAACTTTTCTGAAAAGTTACCTCCAGTTCTTGCATCATTACGGTTATAAACAAGATTGAATACAATCTTACCACCCTTTTAAATGAGCTGCAGACTTACGAGTCCTTGATGAAAGTCAAAAGACAAATCGGGTAGGTAAACATTGCTAGTTCCTCAAAAAATTTCCAAAGGGGTTCTACCTCTGGGACTAAGTCCACGCCTTCTTCCTCAAACCCCAAAAAGTGGAAGAAGTGGAAAGGTGGTAAGGGGAAGAATAAAGATAATCCACTTACTACTACCAGAAGGGTAAGAAGGTCAAAGTTGTGAAAGAAACCTGTTTCCATTGCAATCAAGATGGGCACTAGAAACAAAATTACCCAACTACTTGGCTGAAAAGAAGAAAGAAAAAGAAGGTAAATATGATTGACTAGTTCTAGAAACGTGTTTAGTAGAGCATGATAAAAATGCTTGGATACTTTATTCAAGAGCCACTAATCATGTTTATACTTCTTTACAGGAAAATAGTTCCTGGAATCAAGTTGAGGCTGGAGAGATGACTCTTCAGGTTGGAACAGGCGAGGTCGTCTCAGTAGTTGTAGTAGATAGCATTAAGTTATTTTTTGAATCTAAGTTTGTATTGTTAGACAATGTTTACTTTGTTTCTAATTTCAAAAGAAACTTAATTTCAATTTCTTGTTTGTTGGAACACTCTTATAATATATCATTTATTCGTGATAAAGCTTTTTTTTTTATTATAAAAAATGGTGTTGATATATATTCTGCAACAAATGAAAATAACTTATATGTATTAAGGTCGTTAGTATCTAAAATGCTCCATAATGTTGAAATGTTCAACACCACAACTACACAAAACAAAATAAGGAAAGTTTCACCAAAAGAAAATGCTCGTCTTCGGCATTTAAGACTAGGTCATACTAATTTCAATAGAATTAAGAGATTGGTTAAGAATGGACTTTTAAACAAGTTGGATGAAAATTCTTTACCAGTATATGAATCTTATCTAGAAGAAAAAAAATGACAAAAGGACCTTTTACTGAAAAAGGTTAAAGAGCCAAAGAATCCTTGAGCTCATACATTTAGACCTTTGTGGTCCAATAAATATTAAAGCAAGAGGATGTTTTAAGTACTTTGTCACTTTTACTGACTATTATTCTAAATATGGGTATGTTTACCTAATGCAACATAAGTTTGATATACTTGAAAAGTTCAAGAAGTATAAGGCTGAAATTGAGAATTTATTGGGGATAAAAACACTTTGATCAGATTGAGGTGAAGAGTACATGAATATAAGATTCCAGAACTATATGATAGAACATGGAATCACATCTCAATTCTCAGCACCTAGTGCACCTTAACAAAACGGTGTATTTGAAAGGAGAAATAGAACCCTGTTAGACATGGTTCGATCCATGATGAGTTATGCCTTTCTTCTTATCTCGTTTTGGGGTTATGCAGGGGAGAGTGTAGCATACCTTTTGAACTAAGTTCTATCAAAGAGTGTTTCTGAAATGTCTTTTGAATTATGGATAGTTCGTAAAAGTAGCTTACGACATCTCAGGATTTGGAGATGTCTAACACATGTGCTTGTGGCAAGTTCGAAGAAATTGGAAACCACGTTCAAAATTGTGCCTTTTTGTAGGCTGCTCCAAAGAAACAAGAGGTGGTCTCTTTTACATTCCAAAAGAGAATAAAGTGTTTGTATCGACAAATGCAGCTTTCTTGGAAGAAGACCACATTAGGGAGCAAAAATCAAGGAGTCAAATCATATTAAATGAACTCACCAAAGAAACTACTGAAACTTCAACAAGAGTTGTTGAAGAAGGCAACACTTCAACAAGAGTTATTGATATTGATTCATCGAGTCAAGCACATCCTACTCAAGAGTTAAGGGAGCCTCGATGTAGTGGGAAGGTTATTTGGGTTATATTTGGGTTATACAAGAAGATCATTAATGGTTCAATAGCATTCTTGGTGTTATATATGGATGATATCCTACTCATCGGGAATGATGTAGGTTCTTTTACCAAAATTAAGGAATGGTTGGTTGCTCAATTCCAAATGAAAGATTTGGGTGAAGCACAATTTTTTCTAGGGATCCAAATCATTAGGGATCGTAAGGACAAATCTCTAGCCTTGGTCTCAAGCATCGTATATTAACAAAATACTAGATAAATATTCAATGCGAAATTCCAAGAAAGGTTTACTACCTTTTAGGAATGGAATTATGTTGTCTAAGGAACAGTGTCCTAAGACACCTTAAGAAGTTTAGGAAATGAGACGGATTCCTTATGCATCTATAGTAGGTAGCCTTATATATGCCATATTGTGTACTATGCCCGACAACTCCCATGCAGTGGGAATGGTCAGCCAGGATTTGATCATTGGACAGCGGTTAAAACTATTCTCAAGTATCTTAGGAGAACGAGAAATTATATACTTATGTATGGTGCTAAGGATTTGATCCTTATAGGATACACTGACTTTGATTTTCAGACTGATAAGGATTCTAGAAAATCCACATCAGGATCAGTGTTTACTCTGAATGAAGGGGCTATAACATGGTGCAACATTAAGCAATGATGTATTGTAGATTCCACAATGGAGGCAAAATATGTAGTTGCTTGTGAAGCTGTTAAAGAAACTGTTTGGCTCAAGAATTTTCTAATGGATTTGGAAGTCATTCCAAACATGAACTTGCCCATCACCCTTTATTGTGATAATACTGGTGTAGTGGCTCAAGAAGTCTCGAAGTCACAAACGAGGAAGACACATTGAGCGCAAGTATCATTTCATTAGAGAGATTGTGCAACGGGGAAATGTGATCATCACATAGATTGCCTCAAGCACAATGTTGCTAATTTATTTACAAAGGCTCTCACGGCTAAAGTTTTTTAGCGCCACCTGGAAAGCATGGGTTTACAAGATATGAGTCATCTAATCTAGGGAAAATGAGAGATGTTGTTGGGTATATTGTATGCCTTAGTTTATTGTATTGGATTTGATATTATACATCCCACTCGCCTTAGGACAAGTGGGAGAATGTTGGATTTGGTGTTCTAAATCTCATGCATCTTGTAGTTTGTAAATACAAAATATATATTTAATAAAATAAAAAAATATTTTATTAACATTTAGATTGCATTAATTCAATCCAATAAACTAAGGTCCAAGGTTATTTTATGTAACTTAAAACATGTATGTGGTCGACATACAGATGGATCATGTTTAAGTAATAACCTAAATGGTTTGTAGTAGATGAATAAAGTTAAGTACCTTATCCTGGTGACACTACAAATACGACCCACTTTGTAGTTATTACAATTGTTGCAAAGTGCTACAAATCCTAATCATTCATGTGAAGACAGGTGAGCGGGGGTATTGTATACAAAGAGTTTGTATAATACTAGACCACAAAATGAATCTATACAACATCGTTACTAGAAGAAATTTACATTTCACTAGGATGACCATAGGTAAATTGACTTTAATCTTCAGTGAGTTATGAACTCTTGTTTATAAGGGCAATCCTTTAATTTGTATGAGTGAGAATGTCTATGTTAGTCGACTCAACAAGCCTACCATTTTAGGGATTTGTCCAAGTACGGAGCTAGAAACACAACTACACAAGATGGAATTAACTTCTTCTCGACCTTAGGAAAAGTAGATAAATTGCTCCCTTAATAGTTGATTTCGGGTCTTGAACATTAAGGCCTCAACCTCTCACTAGCTTGAGAGGTGTCAGTTCATAGTTGGACTATAAATTGTTTGATCATTAGAGGAATCAATGGTACTTAAGGAGTTAGATGTAATTAAAGGAGTAAAATTATAATTTGACCCAATTGTAGTTATGAGCAATTTGTGAAGGATCGACTTACTGTTGATTGGTTATATTCGTGGACACAGAAATATATCTATAGTGCGAAGAGTGTAACTATCGGTTTTTAGTAGAGTGACTGGTAGTTAATGAACATCGATTAATTTAATTAAAGAGTTTAATTAATTAATCTCATATCATTGGAGCTTTTAATATATAGGTCTATAAGGTCCCTTTGTTAGCTCACTAAAGGATAGTAAAAAGGAATGATTTGAATTGTTCAAATCACTTGATGGAATTTTATATTAATGTGATTAATATAAAATATGGTTAATTATAGATGTGATCTATAATCCAAATTATGAAAGAGAGAAATATTTGAATGAGATTCAAATATTAAACTCATATGAGTTAGATTCATGAAGAATTAATTAACGTTAATATTGGAAAGGTGTATGGAATATTAACGGGTTAAATTTGAATGAGATGCAATATTGGAAAGGGCTTTAAATATATGTTTAAATTGGATTTAATATATGGTTATTTAATTTGTATGCCAATTAATTAAATAAGGGCTTTTTAATTAATTAGTTTAAAAAGGGTGGAATTGGAAAAACTTGGAGAAGGGGTTAACTCTTCTCCATATAAATATATCCTTATAGCCCATTTAGGGTATGAGATTCATTTGTGAAAAAGAACCCTAGCCACCACCAAATTCCTCTCTACTCTCTCAACAAATTCTCTCTACCTTTCCCCCTTCCCAATGTTAGAGACCACACATCTAACTCTTGAAGTCTTAGATATAACAAGGTTATTCTTACGGTGGTGTCCTTTATCGTCCAAAAGGTGTTCATGAGATAAGCGAGAGAAATTTACGATAAGATTAGATTCAACAAAGGTGAGGTCCTTTTATCCCTTTTCTTCTTCTTCTTCTTCTATAACATGCTAATTTTGATGTTCATCCTCTATTATTCTTGTGTGGACTGCTATATTTTATTTCCATAAAATTGAAAAACTCAATGCAAGGCGATCTCATGCTTTCACGAGAATTTGATTTCATTCATATCCCTCTCCTATTTAATTTTGCAATTAATTTATTAATATATTTTATTGCTTGAATTTAATTGCAATTTTTTGTTCTTGAAATTAATTTCTCATATTGGATTATTTTGATTGGTTGTTCTGGAATTTCTATATCCCTTATTAATCTTGTTATTAGAATCAAATTGGGTGCTTTAAAGTAGTATTATTAACTTTTTAATTATCTTGGGTTGAATTTGTTTGCATGAATTTATTGTTTAAATAAATTATTAACAAAAAAATTGTTAACTTGTTTATTTGGGCCCATATTAGTAAAGTTTTCATTAAGTTAAATAAACCCTATTCACCCCCCTCTAGAGTTGTCATACCGATCCTACATCTTCAAGATCCAAACTCAGCCTTTAAGGGAGCAATTCATCTACTTACCCTAAAGACGGAAATGAGTGAATTTCATCTTGTGTAGTTGTGTTCCCAACTCCCTACTCAAAATCCCTAAAATGGTAGACTTATTGAGTTGACGAATCTGGTCATTCTCACCCATACAGATCAAAGGATTGCCCTCATAGACAGGAGTTCACAACTCACTCGGATTAAGGTCAAGCTATTAGTGCGTTATTTTATTGAATGGAAATATGGATGATATGCGTTGATGGAATTGCGTTGTGCACTCAAGTTTCCCCAGCGGAATTCAAGTGTAAATTCCTATGAGTTTCCTGGTAAGTCCAGGGTCGAACACAGGGACTTGTGAAAATAGATTGCGTTGGTAATTTTGATGAAAACTTTGCAGTAACTGGGAAAATAAATAAAGTGTTTGGTTGTTGATTGCGTTGATTAAAAACAATAACAAATGCGGCAGAGTTTGAAAAGAGTTGGTAAATGAGAAATGCGATGAATATGCAGTGACCGGGTTGAGAAAGGTTTTGGCTAACACTCCCTAGAATGTGTTCATGCTTACGATCATGCAACATGCATACAACAGTAAACCACCTCTCGGTGTGAATATCGTGGCTTCTAAGGCTAGAACGCATACGATAAATATGCAATAAGTCTACAGGGTTTACACATAAACCTCTATCTCTATTTATGCGATGACAACATGACATTTACACAAATATGCGACCACATAATATCATTCCCATTCCTAGGATGCATGCGATGCAAGTTGGCAAACAAAGCTTATTTCTAAGTCCCTATCTCTTATTTATGCAAGCTTAATCTTGCTCTTTTGAGTCTAGATTCTAACCTAGCTCTCTCGAGATATTAGGTTCTTTCTTTAGACTCTCTCTCGAGTAACTCTAAAGGGTATTTTGCACAGCATAAAACAAGACAATCGCAAACAATAAACTTCCTGGGTCATGTTAGCTTAGTTCTTCTCAACCTATTCAACTAGTTTAGTTACTCATGCGTATTAAGAGAATGAGCAGATGTAGAAATAGAACTTCCATTGAATAGATATGAATATGAAGTATAAAATAACAATGTAAGTATAGTAAAGAGCCTGGTAGCAATTTCTTGTTGCCAGGCATTTACACTGTTTCTACTCGTGCTCTAAAGATATTCTCGCTCTCGCGAGAGTCGACCCGTTCTCTACTCTTACGCCCCAAGGTTCTCTCTCGAGTTGCCCTGGGCGATCTCTGGTGCCATCAGTCTTCTCTTGCTCCGCCTTAAAAATGGAAGAAAACTATGAATAGAACGTGTGGTGAACCGATTATATATATCGTGAACCCCTTTTCTGAAGAATTCACTTGGTTTTTATAGAGCATCAATGGTGAAAGGCGGCTTCTCTCTCTCAGTTGTACAGATGGGACAGCTTTAATTCCTGATTGACGCTCTGAATGTACTTTGTAACCGTTATCGGCTGTCAACTTAATTTGGATTCGACTGTCATCAGCTTTCTGTCCCATCGTTCTTAATTGGCCTTTCACCCAGATGCGCCCACCTTGTTACTGACCAAGTTGCGACGATCCTTCTCGGGCTAATGTTTGCGAGCACGATCAACGCAAAGTCTTGCAGTGAAGTTGCACTCGATTGATGATTTCCTATGATTGCAATCTTGCATTGCGTTAACGCATATTCTACACAAAAATACAAAAATCAATAGTTCTAATGCGCTGAACGCATGCGACCGCAATATTTTAGATTTATGCTTAATGGACACAATTTAACATATTTCATCAACGCAATCCAATATTGTTTAAGAACTTAGCACTATGATAACGTGCATTTCTACCCGTTATTACATCCCCAAATTTAAACAATGCTTGTCCTCAAGCATAAGCTAAAGATTCCTTTAGCAAGTCCACCGCAAAGTTCTTTTCCTAGATTTCTCAAGGATACTTTATTCAAGTTCTATATACCAGAATTCTCTTAAGTCTTATTCAAGTTTCTTCTTAAAATATGTCTAAGACCTAGGGATTGCAAGCTTAAATTTTAAAAGGGCTTTACTAAATTCCGGAACATCGCATGATTTATTTCAAAAAGAAAATTTTCTACAGGGGTGACAAATGATTTTATCCTTGCACAAAAATTTTCTTCATTGCTTTTTTTTTTTTTTTTTCTAAACTTGCGCTGATCAAAGTGCCTTGCCTTCGTTTTGGCTTGCCCCCACATGTGTCATACAGACATTCAACTACGAGCAATGCACTCTTTTTTAGACTAAACTCATACCGATTCGGTAGTGGAGTTGTGGTCATTTATTTATGCGTTGATCCTGGTAACTTACTTTTGTTTTGGCTTGCCCACACGTGTGTCATGCAGACATCCAACTACGGGTAAGTGTCTTTCACAACTTAACTCTTATCAACATGGGTTTCCCATTGCGTTGACAGTGGAGTTGTTATTCTCAATTTTTTTTTGAAATAGCAAGGTCGAAAACAAATACCTCACCCCCAAATTTAAAATACGAAAATGTCCTCTTTGCCAAAAGATTAAAATAAGTTATGTGACGTTCTTGAAGTCGTTGTAAAGAGAGTTTGAAAGAAAGCTAGCAAACTCCTAACTTCTAGAAATATTTCATGAGGTGACTATCTTAAGATTAAGTTGACTCTAATATATACGAAAGAAATAGAAGCATATTTTTCATCATTGAAATCATACTTGGCAAAGAAATAGAATACGGTAACTCACTAAATTTATCTATGTCAAATGATTGCGGTGATTAAAGAAGATGCGGTGGTAAAACTTGAAAAACTAACATGCGATGTGATAGCGCAAAATTTGAAATAAAGATAAGGAAGAGTACACCCCCAAATTTTGCGCTATCGCCCACATTGTATTGACACATCCATCTTTGTGGCGATCTCTCTTCTTTGGGTTGCGGTGATGGAATAAGATAAGTGCCTCTTCGCGTAACATCTCCGCAATCCAGCGCCTCAATCATTGCAAGAAAAAAAGAGAGAGTCAAATTATTTTAAACAAAATAAAACTCGTTATCTCATTTTTCTTTCTTTTTTTTTTTTTGTAGAAATAGAAAGTGATAGTAAAACAAGGATAGATCAGGATTTGAAAAGAAAGTAAATATTCCGAGTAGTAGAGAAAAAAGTTGAAGAATTGAGGTTTCTTAAAACTTGCGTCCCTGATAAGTTGCGATCATTTGATAACGCAGGGACCACCTACTTCCTTCGTCATTCAAATTTCTTTAGTTCTGTGGAGTCGACTTGGCGATGCTAGCCTTCTCCATGGTATGACTTTACTCGCTGCCCATTGACTTTGAATATGTTGGTTCCGTCGTCATTTGATAATTCCACCGTGCCATGCAAAAGTACTTGTTGAATAACGAACGGTCCAGACCAATGTGACTTTAGCTTTCCCAGGAAGAGTCGCAGACGTGAATTGAAAAGCAAGACTTTTTGCCCGACTTGGAGGTTCTTACCGCATATGCGTTGATCATGCCAGTGCTTGGTGCGCTCTTTATAAATCTTCACATTTTCATATGTGTTGTTCCTCTATTCTTCCAGCTCGACCAGTTGCATTTTCCATGCTTCCCCTGCCTTCTTTAATTCAAAATTCAGCTTCTTTACCACCCACAGTGCTTTATACTCCAGCTCCAAAGGCAAATGATATGCCTTACCAAATATTAACGCATAGGGGGACATACCTATGGGTGTTTTAAATGCGGTCTGGTATGCCCACAACGCATCGTCAAGCTTAGTCGCCCAGTCTTTCCGTGAAGGCTTTACTACCTTTTCAAGTATCAACTTAATTTCTCGATTGGACACTTTAGCTTGAACATTTGTTTGCGAATGTTATGCGGTAGCCACTTTATGGAGGATATTGTACTTGCGCAACAGCTCCTTGATATTGTGATTGATAAAGTGGGATCTTCATCACTTATGGTGGCACGAGGAGTACCAAATCGAGTGAAAATATTTTTCTTCAGGAACTGGGAGACTACTGCCACATCACTTGCGGCGCATGCTATTGCCTCTACCCACTTGGAGATATAATCAACGACCAATAAAATATAGTGTTTACCATGTGAAGGGGGGAATGGTCCCATGAAATCAATTCCCCATACGTCGAATAATTATAGCTCTAAGATAGTGTTCATTGGTATTGTGTTCTTCTATGAAATGTTGCTTGTGCGTTGGCACCAATCACATTTCTTTGCGTAGTCAGCCGCATCCTTGAATAATGTAGGCCAAAAGAATCCATTTTGCAAAACTTTTGCTGTGGTGCGCTGCCCTCCAAAGTGCCCACCATATGATGAGTTGTGGCATTGTGACAATATACGTTGTTGAGTAGCATTTGGTACGCATAACCGAATAATTTGGTCTGCACCTTTCCTATACAGATTCGACTCATCCCAATAATAATGTATGCATTCATTCTTGAGCTTATTCTGTTGATGATAAGTGTAATTTTCAGGGAATTGTTCACAAACCAAATAATTTACGATGTCTGTATACCAGAGCAATTCTTCTATGTGGAATAACTGCTCATCCGAGAACACGACACTCACCTCAGTCTCATTGCGGTCAACTTTAGGATTTTCCAGTCTAGAAAAATGATCTGCAACCTGATTCTCTATCCACTTCCGGTCAATTATTTCTATATCAAATTCTTGAAGGAGGAGAACCCATCTGATCAGCCTCGGCTTTGCGTCCTTCTTTATCATTATATATTTGATTGTCGAGTGATCGGTGTGGATGAGTACCTTAGTTCCCAACAGATATGCTTGGAATTTTTCCAACGCAAAAATCACAGCCAGGAGTTCTTTCTCTGTAGTGGTATAATTTGTTGGAGTAGGGTTTAAAGTTTTACTCGCATATGCGATGGGGTGCAAAATTGTTGTTCTCTTTTGCGCTAAAGCTGCAACCATCACATACCCGCTTGCACCGCACATGATTTCAAATGGCAATGTCCAGTCCAGCACAATCAGTATGGGTGCGGTAATCAACGCTTTTTTTAAAACTCTGGATGTATTGAGGCAGTTGTTATCGAACTCAAATTTTCTATCATCCTCTAGCAACGCACTCAGTGGTCGTGCTATCTTAGAAAATTCCTTGACGAATCGTCTGTAAAATCTGGTGTGCCCCAAGAAGCTTCGCACAACCTTCACACTGATTAGAGGTGGAAGTTTTTCGATTGCGCCAATCTTTGCTTTGTCCACCTTCAAGCCATCCCGGGAGACTTTATGTCCCAACACTATACCCTCCTTGACTATGAAATGACATTTTTCCCAATTGAGTACCAAATTTGTCTCTTCACATCTCTTCAGAATTTTCTCTAAGTTAGCTAGGCAGACTTCATAAGTGTTCCCATAAACGAAGAAGTCATCCATAAATATTTCCACTGAGTCCTTGAGATAATCTGAAAAGATCGCCATCATGCACCTTTGGAACGTTCTTGGCGCATTGCAGAGGCCAAATGGCATGCAGCGAAAAGCGAATGTCCCATATGGGTAGGTGAATGTGGTCTTATCTTGATCTTCAGAAGCTATCATGATTTGATTGTATCCGGCATACCTATCCAAGAAGCAGTAAAAATTATTCCCTGCTAGTCTGTCTAGCATTTGATCGATAAAAGGCAGAGGGAAGTGATCTTTCTTTGTGGCCATATTCAACTTACGGTAATCCATACGTATGCGCCATCCAATGATGGTTCTTTGCGGTATTAACTCATTGTTCTCATTTAGGACTACCGTCATTTCGCCCCTTTTCGACACACATTGCATAGGGCTGACCCACGTGCTATCTTCTATGGGATAGATAATGCCCGCATCTAGCCATTTGATAATCTTCTTCTTGACAACCTTTTTCATCACAGGTTTGAGTCTATGTTGATTTTCAATTGTTGCTTTGTGGTTGTCTTCAAGATGAATGTGGTGTGTATGCAGTACGCAGGGCTAATTCCTCTAATGTCAGTGAGCGTCCAGCCAATTGCTCGCACATGTTTTTTGAGAATGCTCATCAATGCATCTCCTATTCTTTTTTTAGCGCAGAGGAAATGATCACTAACAGCTTCTCATTCTGCCCTTAAAATGTGTACTTCAAATGGGTTGGTAGGGTCTTTAGTTCAAGTGTTGGTGGCTCCACTAAGGAAGGTTATGTTGTTTTTCTTTCTTCTGTCGACTCTACTTCTTGCGTTGCGATCATTTCTTCTTCTTTGTTTGTTTTTGCTATGATCGCATTACAGGCAGCAACGGATGCGTTGGCATTCTCTTCTTCATACTCTTCATAAGAATTTTCTTCTTCAATAAAATTCAAGTCATCATCAGAATCTTGCAGGCTTCATCTGGGAATTTCATGGCATGAATTATATTAAATTTGTGCTTCTGTCCGTTTATACTCAAAGTGGTTTCTCCCCTGTGCATATCAATTTGAGCATGACTTGTTGATAGAAAAGGTCGCCCCAAAATGATGGGCACATCTTTGTTGGCCTCATAGTCTAAAATGATGAAGTCAGCTGGCAAAATAAATTTATTAATCGTGATCAGCACATTCTTCACCTTACCTTCTGGATGAACCAGAGATCTGTCAGCCAATTGGAGAGTCACTGATGTGGGCACAAGTTGCCCCACATTTAATTGTCTGAAAATTGACAGTGGCATCAAATTTATGCTGGCCCTCAAGTCACACAAGGCTTGCCCAATATAGAGTCCTCCTAATGGGCCTATTGTAATCGTTTGCCAATAAAATCGGATTCGCCATGACATTGTTATCATTTGGTGCTCCACCTCCAGGCTGCTTCGCCATCTCTTCTTTATCGGATTGTGATTGCTGTTGGTGGTCTCTCAATCTTCTTCTAAACGTTCTCTCAATCTCCAGGTCGTAATTTGTCAGAGATTGAGAGTTCTGCAAATAAAAAAAAAATTACCGTTAATAAACTATTTTGCTGAAGTCCTCGGCAAATACGCCAAAAACTTGGTGCGTTATTTTATTGAATGGAAATATGGATGACATGCATTGATGGAATTGCGTTGTGCACTCAAGTTTTCCCAGCGGAATTCAAGTGTAAAATAGATTGCGTTTGTAATTTTTTATGAAAACTTTGTAGTAATCGGGAAAATAAATAAAGTGTTTGGTTGTTGATTGTGTTGATTAAAAATAAATAACAAATGCGGCAGAGTTTGAAAAGAGTTGGTAAACG
The DNA here is from genome assembly GCF_027475165.1 of Benincasa hispida. Classification (NCBI taxonomy): domain Eukaryota; kingdom Viridiplantae; phylum Streptophyta; class Magnoliopsida; order Cucurbitales; family Cucurbitaceae; genus Benincasa; species Benincasa hispida. The sequence continues at coordinate 36,538,630 of NC_143482.1, forward strand.
GGAAATGCGATGAATATGCGGTGAACGGGTTGAGAAAGATTTTGGCTAACACTCCCTAGAATGTGTTCATGCTTGCGATCATGCAACCTGCATACAACAGTAAACCACCTCTCGATGTGAATACCGTGGCTTCTAAGGCTAGAACGCATGCGATAAATATGCGATAAGTCTACAGGGTTTACACATAAACCTTTATCTCTATTTATGCGATGACAACATGACATTCACATAAATATGCATGCGACCACATAATATCATTCCCATTCCTAGGATGCATGCGATGCAAGTTGACAAACAAAGCTTATCTCTAAGTCCGTATCTCTTGTTTATACAAGCCTAATCTTGCTCTTTCGAGTCCAGATTCTAACCTAGCTCTCTCGAGACATTAGGTTCTTTCTTTAGACTCTCTCTCGAGTAACTCTAAAGGGTATTTGGCACAACATGAAATAAGACAATCGCAAGCAATGAACTTCCTAGGTCATGTTGGCTTAGTTCTTCTCAACCTATTCAACTAGTTTAGCTACTCATGCGTATTAAGAGAGTGAGCAGATGTAGAAATAGAACTTCCATTGAATGATATGAAGATGAAGTACAAAACGACAATGCAAGTATAGTAAAGAGCCTGATAGCAATTTCTTATTGTCAGGCATTTACGCTGTTTCTATTCGTGCTCTAAAGATATTCTCGCTCTCGCAAGAGTCGGCCCGCTCTCTGCTCTTACGCTTCAAGGTTTTCTCTCGAGTTTTCCTGGGCAATCTCTGGTGCCACCACTCTTCTCTTACTCCGCCTTAAAAATGGAAGAAAACTATGAACAAAACGTGCGGTGAACCGGTTATATATATCGTGAACCCCTTTTCTAAAGAATGCGCTTGGTATTTATAGAGCATCAATGATAAAAGATGGCTTCTCTCTCCCGGTTGTACAGATGGGACAGCTTTAATTCCTGATTGACGCGCCAAATGATTGTTACCGATAAAGCTGAATGTACTTTGTGACCGTTATCGGCTGTCAACTTAATTTGGATTCGACTGTCATCAGCTTTTTGTCCCATCGCTCTTAATTGGCATTTCACCCAGATGCGCCCACCTTGTTGCGCTAACAAGTTGCGGTGATCCTTCTCGGGTGAATGTTTGCGAGCACGATCAATGCAAAGTTCTTGCGGTAAAGTTGCGCTCGACCGATGATTTCCTATGATCGCAATCTTGCATTGCGTTAACGCATATTTTGCACAAAAATACAAAAATCAATAGTTCTAATGCGTTGAACGCATGCGCCCGCAATATTATAGAATTTATGCTTAATGGATGCAATTTAACATATTTCATCAATGCAATCCAACATTGTTTAATAACTTAGCACAATGATAACGTGCATTTCTGCCCATTATCAGCTACCTATGATTATCCTAGTAAAATATACGTCTCTTCAAGGAACAACGTTATATAGAGAGACTAATCATTTCACGGTCCGACCTTATACAAACTCTTTTTGTAGAATACCTCTACTCACTTGCCTCCACATGAACGACTAGGATCAGATCATTTGTAACACTTTATGACTACTGTAACAATTACAAAATGGGTTGTATCTGTAGTATCACCAAGATAAGGCACTCAACCTTATCCATATATTACAGACTGTTTAGGTTATTACTTAAACATGATCCACTTGTATGTCGACCACATATATGTTTAGTTACATTTAATAACATTGAATCTTAGTTTTTTGGATTGGGTTAATGAAAACTAAATGTCAAATAAAATAATATCTTCTTTTATTAAATAAATACTTTATTTACATATAATTTACAAATTACGAAACCCATGAGATTTAGGGCATCAACCCCAACAATATGTGGTTGACATACAAGTGGATTATGTTTAAGTAATAACCTAAATGGTCTATAGTATATGGTAAGGTTAGATGCCTTATCCTTGTGGCACTGCAGATACGATCCACTTGTAATGGTTAAAATAGTTGTAAAGTGTTACAAACAATCTGATCCTGATTGTTTATGTAGAGACATGCAAGTGGGAATATCCTATATAAAGAGTTTGTATAAGATCAAACTACGAAATGATTAGTCTCTCTTTATAACATTGTTACTTTAAGAGATTAACATTTCGATAGGATGACCATAGGTGACTTAAACTTACTCCTTAGTGAGTTGTGAACTTCTGCTATGAAAGCAATCCTTTGATCTATATGGGTAAGAGTGGCTAGTTTCACTGACTCATTAAGCCTATCATTTTGGAAATTTGTTCGGAATAGGGAAGTGAGAACATAGCTATACAAGATGGAATTCGCTCATTCCCGACTTTAGGTTAAATGAATGAATTGCTCCCTTAATAATTGATTTTGATCTCAAACAATGAGGTGCCTCACCCTTCTCACTGACCCATGGGGGTTTTAGTTTATAATTGGACTATAACAAATTGTTCATTAGAGGAATTAGTGGTACTTGAGAAGTTGGATGTAACTACAAGGGTAAAACGGTAATTTGAACCAGTTATAGTTACAAGTGATTCGTGAAGGGTTGACTTACTGTTGATTGGTTATATCCATGGACAACCATAGAAATATATCTACAGTGTGAAAAGTGCAGTTGTGGATCTTTAGTGGAACGACCTGCAATTAATGAATGTTAATTAATTTAAAATTAATTAATCTCCATCATTGGAGCTCCTTACTAGCTTACTAAGAATAAAACAAAGAATATAGAATAATTTGAATTGTTCAAATTATTTAAGGGAAATTTTATATTAATGTGATTAGTATAAAATATAATATATATTGATACATCATAATACATAGTTAATTATAAATATGATTTATAATTAATACTATGTATAAGAGAGATAAATATTTGAATAAGATTCAAATTAATGTATATACATTATAGTTTATTTTAAATATGATTTATAATTGATAAGAGAGATAAATATTCGAATAAATACATTATAGTCAATTATAAATATGGTTTATAATTAATAAGAGAAATAAATATTTGAATGAGATTCAAATTAGTATAATGGATATTGATACATTATAATATATAGTTAATTATAAATGTGATTTTTAATATTTGAAATATTAATTATATGAATGTGATTAATATAAATATTATAGGTTAAAATTAATATGAATGAGATTCATATTAAAACTATAGGTTTGTGAGAGGATGTCATTTGAATATGATTCAAATAAATTTAAATATATGATATTTAATTGTTAATTAATTAATATTATTAATTTAATTATTTATTAAATAGGATTTAATATATATTAAATTATGCTCATTAAATAGGATTCTGTCATTTCTCTGTTGAGGAAACACAGAGAAATGATAGAATTCTCAAGAGCACAAAAAAATACTCTCAAGAACTATTCCCCTTCAAAACCACAAATAGATCCCACACTCTGTGTTCCTTGCCTAAGAATAGCAAGGAAGTCCTTTTCATGGTGTTCCCTATTTGTGATCTGTTTAGTTCATGGGAAGATTTTGTAGTACATTAAGTTTGAGTTAAACATTGTTCGTGCTGTCCCAGAGGAGGAGAGGAATCACATTAAGAGTAGTCTTCAAGGGTAAGTTCCTCCTTATTCCTTCTCCTCTCTTAGGAGGATGTTGTATAATTATTGTTTATCCTGTTTTCGTTTTGTTTTCTCTAATTTTTTAGTTTTTAAAATTGTTTGACACTGGCATTGCATTCACATGCTTCTGCTAAAAAATTTAATTCCTTTAGGTTAAGCCTCATCATCGAACTTGACTCTTCGCCTCACTTTAGTCTCCTCGGCCTCGGCATTGGTTGCCTCAGCCTTATCTATTCGTTTCAATTTAGCTTCCTTAGCCTTAGTTTGATATCCTCTACCTCGATATTGATAGTCTCGGCCTCGGCCTTAGCCTCGACCTTGGCTCTTCACTTCAATTTGGTCTCCTCGGCCTCGGCATTGGTCGCCTCAATCTTTGCCTTGGATGTTCGTGTCAACTTGGTCTCCTCGACCTTGGCATTGGAAGCCTAGGCCTTAGCATTGGTAGTCCCAGCCTTGGCAATGGTACCTCTGCCTCGGTCTAAGTAATCTTAAACTCGACTTAGATCTTTTCTTCAACTTGGATCCTCGTCCTTGGCATTGGTAGTCCCAGCCTCGACTTCAACCTTGAAATTGGTAGCCTCGGCCTCGACCTTGGTTTAAGTCATCTTCAACTCAACTTCAACTCTTCGACACATTGGCTTCCTTCGATTTTGGCCATGGGGATCTAATTCACCCATGGCTTCCACTTTCAGAAATTCTTCGTTAACATGATTATAGAAACTAAGCCATTATAGCCTTTATTTCCTTAATTTTACAAAGATTCTCAATCTTATATTAGTAAATCATTCTCGTCCCCACAGACGACACCAACTGTCGATGCCAAATTTTGGCCAAGAGAAAACGCACCTGACCTCCATGTGACAACAACGGTAAATTTGTAATTTAGGGAAGAGAGGTTCTACAAAACAAAGAAAAATGGCTCTGATGCTTAAGTCAATAAGAGAATTGTAGAATAGAGAAGAAATCAAAGTTGAAGTTGTTGGGATCGGTGTCCTAAATCTCTTTTTTTCTCATAATTTGTAAACTTATATAAACAAATTGTAAAATAAAAATTATTTTAATTGTGCATTAGTTCAATCTAATAAACTAAGATCTAAGGCTATTTTATGTAATTTAAACATGTATGTGGTTGACATACAAGTATATCATGTTTATGTAATAACTTAATGGTTTGTAGTATATGGATAAGGTTAGGTGCCTTATCCTTATGACACTACGGATATGGCCCACGTTGTAATTGTTACAACTGTTGTAAAGTGTTACAAGTGATTTGATCTTAATTGTTCATGTGGAGACATGTGAGTGGAGGTATCCTATAAAAAGAGTTTATATAATATCGGACTGCGAAATGATTAGGCTCTCTTTATAACACCATTACTTGAAAAGATTAACATTTCAATAGAATGACCATAGATGACTCGACCTTAATCATGAGTGAGCTATGGACTATTGTCTATGAGAACAATCCTTTGATCTGTATGGGTGAGAATGACTAGATTTGTCAACTCTATATGCCTACCACTTTGGGGATTTGTCAGATTAGGGAGCTGGGAACATAGCTACACAAGATGGAATTCATTTTTTCTCGGTTCTAGGGTAAGTAGATGAATTACTCCCTTGAGAGCTGATTTCAAATCTTGAACAATGAAGACCCTCACCCTCTCACTGACTAGAGAATCTAGTTTATAGTCAGACTATAACTAATTGTTCAATAGAGGAATTAGTGGTACTTAAAAATTTAGGTATAACTATAAGGGTAAAACGGTAATTTGACCTAACTGTAGTTTTGAGCAATTTGTGAAGAATTAACTTATTGTTGATTGGCTATATCTATGGACACAAAAATATATCTACAATGTGAAGAGTGTAGTCATCGGTCTTTAGTGGAGTGATCGACAGTTAATGAATGTTGGTTAATTAGTTAAAGAGTTTAATTAATATCTTATTATTGAAGCTTCTAGTTTGTAGGTCCATAAGGTCCCCTTGCTAGCTCACTAAGGATAAAACAAGGAATAATTATTTTTAGAATAATTTGAATTGTTCAAATTATTTAAGGGAATTAAAGGAGTTAATTATATTAATGTGATTAATATAAGTATAATGTATGTCGATACATTATAGTATATAGTTAATTATAAATATGGTTTATAATTAAATCTATATAAAATGTGAGAGATATATATTTGAATAAGATTCAAATATTATTTATATAATAAGATTCATATAAATACTATAAGTTAACATTAATATGAATAATATTTATATTAAAACTACATGTTATAAGGGAGCGTTGCATTTTTAATGTGATCAAGGTGCATAATATATGGTTCATTGATCAATGCTTAACTAATCAACCATATATTATAATTAATATTATATTATTTAATATTTTACTATCAGTATAATATTAATATAATATTAGTCAAATAACTCTCCACTTTTGGAGAATTATTCTGCATTCACGTTGATGGGAGTTACAGTAACTCCCATCTCTTCTCTTTTTGATTTTTTGTCTAAATTAAAAATTCAAGGGTAATGATCATAACGTGAAAAAATTGACAGAAGAATTCTCTCCCAAGAAATCTCACTCTCTTTCAAACCTTCTGCATTGCCCTTCTCTCAAAAGCAAAAAGGAGACCACACTTTCTATCCTTTTCCTGAGAATAACAAAGGTTCCAAGTGATGGTGTCCTGTTCGTTGGGTTGTTTTTCTGGGGTTCGTGCAAAACAATTCATGTTGTTCATGACTCTTGGAGAGGAATTACGATAAGAGAAAAATTCTTCAAGGGTAAGCAATTTTTTCTTCCTTTCCTCTCAATTAGCAAGCATGCTTATAGTTTTTTTTTTTTTTTTTATCAGTGTTTATCCTTTGTAAATTTGTATTTGTTTCTCTACATTTTATGTGTTTCAAGTTGAATTTCGATTGCGTGGCATACAAAGAAATTTCATTCCTTCAATTGGTATTAGAGCCAAATCGTGCATTTGTTTTTCAATTTTGAAAAGAAAATCAGAGAAAAGGTGATTGTACTGCATTATAAATGTTGTTTTGCAAAAATGGATAATTTCTAATTTTGGCACTTAGATTTATCACTTTAATATTATTAAATGTGTAAGGGCCTGTTTTTTTGGGCATTTTAGTTTATGCAATAAGTATGTAAGTCTGTGTCGATCGAGGAGCAAGAGTTAATGTGAAGATCAGTGGAAAATAGAGAAGAAATAGGCCAAGAATGAAGTAGATACATGTGTTCTGTGCTGAAGCGTAAAGGCACAGTGTTGCAATATTGTGCTTTACACTACAGCATAAAAGCCCAACGCCATAGTGTTAGGTGACAATGCCACGGTGCTACTGCCAAGCGTCGCAATGTTGGAGGCAGTGTAGCGTTACGCTACGACACTAGTGTCGCAGTGCTCTAACCCCTACACGCACATGTTCTAAGCGATTGGAGGTGATGGAACCTATGAAGGCCTTGAGCAAAAACGTGGATCAATCAGAACAATCTCTGTTGGCCACCACCAATTAGAACCTTTTGTATTCTCTTTAAGGATGAGAATCACAAAGAGAGTTGTGGGCTTCTTTGATTTTTGGAAAAAGGGAAAAGAGAATTGAGAGGAGTAGAGAATTTTTCTTGGGAAGTTTTTACAGAGCAACCACACTAATTTTAATCCCCATTCTCTTTTGTGTAATGAAACTTACTAAAAGAAGATCAACACCAGAAAAAACCACCACCACTCACTACACGAGTTAAAAGAAATTAAGGGAAGGAAATTATTTCCCTCCATTTAATTCAAAATAAAATTAAAATAATTAATAAAGTAATTTTAATTTTATATATATATATATATATATATTATATAATATATATATATATATATATAAATAACTAACTTATTATATGTGTGTATATATATAATATATATTATATATGTATATAATTATATGTTATATCATATATAACATATAATCTATGGTTTATATTGTATTATATACAATATAACCTATAGTTTTAATTCTCTCATCAATGGTATTTAATACAAATATCATTTATATTAAATTTAATTATATGAATTCAATACATATAATTAATATTTGCATCATATTCAAATATTTATTTCCTCTCAAATAAACTTTATATTATAATATATAAAATACATTATAATAATTATATCATATATAATTAAGTAAAATTAATTATTTCACATATAATTAATTTCCTCAGTTAATTTGGAAAATTCAAATTAATCCAAAATTGATTCTCATTTAATCCCAGCTGAGTTACAGATGGGACCTCAATTTGAAAAATTCAAATTAATCCAAAATTGATTCTCATTTAATCCCAGCTGAGTTAAAGATGGGACCTCATGGACCTATAGCTTGAAGTTCCAATGGTACTTGAATAATTAGTTAAATTATTTATCATCCATTACCTATCAATCACTCCACTAAAGATCGATAACTGTACTCTTACGCACTACAGATATCTTTTTGTGTTTATTGGATATAACTAAGTGCGATGACCCTTCACAAATTGCTCGTAAGTACAGCAATGCCAAAATTAACGTTTTGCCCCTATAGTTACCTTTAACTCCTTAAGTACCATTGATCTCTCTAATGAATAATAAGTCATAGTCCAACTATGACTAAACCCCTCTCGGGCTAGGAGAGAGTGTGGTGCCACATTGTTCAAACCCTAGAATCAGCCCTTGAGGGAGCAATTTATCTACTTACCCCAACATTGGGGAAGGAGTAAATTCCATCGTGTGTAGTTGTGTTCCCAGCTCCTCAATCAGACGAATCGTCGAAATGGTAAGCTTATTGAGTCGGTAATCTGGCCACTCTCACCCATACAAATCAAAGGACTACCCTCATAGGTAGGAGTTAACAACTCACTCAGGATTCAGGTCATGTCACCTATGGTTATCCTTGTGAAATGTAAGTCTCTATTATGAACGTCGTTATATAATGAGACTAGTCATTTTGTGGTTTGGTCTTATACAAACTCCTTTGTATAGAATACCCCCACTCACATGTCTCCATATGAATGATCAGGATCAGATCATTTGTAGCACTTTACAATAATTGTAACATCTACAAAGCGAATGGTATTCATAGTATCACCAGGATAAAGTATCCAGTATTATCCATCCACTATAGACCATTTAGGTTATCATTTAAACATGATGCACCTGTATGTCTCTACATACATGTTTAAGCTACAGATAATAATCTTGGATGTTAGTTTATTGGTTTGTGGGTTTAAAGCTACTAAATGTCAAATAAAACATCTCACATTTTATTAAATAAATAAAATATTTGTACGATACAATTACAAACTACAGAACCACGAGATTAGGGCATCAACTCCAACAATCTCTTACTTGTCCTAAAACTAGTGGGGTGTATAATATACAAGTCATACTAATATACAAGTACACAAAACAATAAACTAAGGCATAAAACGTGCCTAGTACAAAATCTCCCACTTTCCTTAGACTAAATGTGGTCTGTCTTATAGACCCATACTCTATAAGTGACCCTCAAACACCTTAGCCATGAGGGCCTTTGTAAATGGATCAACAGTGTTGTGCTTCGAAGCTATTTGCATGACGATCACATCCCCTTGATGCACAATCTCTTGGATGAGATGATACTTTTGCTCAATGTGCTTTCCGTGCTTGTGACTCCAAGGCTCTTGGGGATTAGCCATAGCATCACTATTATCACAATAAAGGGTGATGGGCTTCGACATGTCTAGAACTACTTCCAGATCTGTCAAGAACTTCCTGAGCCACACAGCTTCCTTAGCAGCTTCACAAGCCGCTACGTACTCAGCCTCCATGATGAAGTTAGCAATGCACCCCTACTTGATGCTTCTCTAGACTACTGCTCCTCAGTAAGAGTGAACACTAATTTTGATGTGAATTTCCTAGAATCCTTATCAGTCTGAAAATCAGAGTCCTTGTATCCTGTAAGGATCAAATCCTTAGAACTATACACAAGTAAGTAATCGCTCATTCTCAGTAGATACTTGAGGATATTCTTAATGGCGGTCCAATGATCAAATCCTAGATTAGATTTATATCTACTCATTATCCCCACGACATAACAGATGTCAAGTCTAGTACAAAACATTGTATACATTAGGCTACCTACAGCCGATGCATAGAGGATCCGTCTCATTTCCTTAACTTCTTGAGGTGTCTTAGGACACTGTTCCTTAGACAATATAACTCCATGCTTGAAAGGTAGTAAACCTCTCTTGGTGTTTTATAATAAAAATTTGACAAGCATATTGTCAATGTACGATTCCTGAGACAGGGCTAGCATTTTGTTCTTTCGATCTATAAAGATCTGAATGCACAGAACAAACTGTACCTCTCCCAAATCTTTCATTTGGAATTGGGTCACTAGCCAATTCTTAATTTCACAGTAGACCTACATCATTCCCAATGAGTATGATATCGTCTACATATAACACTAGAAAAGCTACTGAACTATTGATGATTCTTTTGTAAACACAAGGCTCATCAACACTTTGATCAAAGCCATAAGACTTTATTGCAGTATCAAATCTTATATTTCAAGATCGAGAAGCATGCTTCAATCCATAGATGAAACGATTAAGCTTGCAAACTTTTTGCTCTTGATCTTGGGTTATGAATCCCTCAGGCTATTTCATATAAATGGTCTCCTCAAGATTGCCATTCAGAAAAGCAGTATTGATGTATATTTGTCAAATCTCATAGTCATAATAAGTGCCAATGGACAGGAGGATTCAGATAGACATTAACATGGCAACAAGTGAGAAAATCTCATCATAGTCGCCTCCCTCTACTTAGGTATAACCCTTTGCCACAAGCCTATCATTGAAGGTTTTCACCTTCCCATCAGCACTCCATTTCCTCTTGTAGATCCATTTGCAACTTATAGGTTTTACCCCATTAGGTTGATCTACAAGATCCCAAATAGAATTGAAGACTCGATTTCAAGATCCATAGCTTTCATCCACTCATATTTGTCAACATCCTCCATTAGCTTCTTGTAAGATAATGGATCCTCAACATCTTCACCAGCTACTATAGCTAGTATTTCTGTTAAACTCATATAACGGACAGACGGGTTCGCAACCCTCCCACTACATTGAGGTTCCCTCAACACTTGAGGTGGAGGTGATCTACTAGTTGAACCAACTTCAACAACTCTTGTTGACGTATTGGGTTTTTCAACAACTCCTGTTGAAGGTTCAGTAGTTTCATTGGAAAGCTCATTCAACACAATCTTACTACGGGGCTTATGCTCCCTTATGGGTCCTCTTCTAAAAATGCAGCATTTGTCGATATAAACACTTTATTTTCTATTAGGATCGTAGAAGTAGCCACCTCTCGTTCCTTTAGGGTTTCCTACAAATAGGCACAATTTTGAATGGGGTTCCAATTTCTTAGGATTTGCCTCAAGCACATGTGCTGGGCAACCCCATATCCTGAAATAATGTAAACTACCTTTATGTCCATTCCATAATTCCAAAGGTATTCTCATAACACTCTTAGATGGAACACAGCTCAAAATATAAATTACAGTCTATACTACATAACCTCAAACCAAATCAGGTAAGAAAACATAACTCATCATAGACTGAACCATGTCCAACAGGGTTTGATTTCTCCTTTCTGATACACCATTCCGCCGAGGTGTACCAGAAGCTGAGAGTTGAGATACTATTCCATGTTCTATCAAATAGTTCTGGAATTAAGATCCAAAAAACTCTCCACCTCGATCAGATCAAAATATTTTATTTAATGCATTTTCAACTTCAACCTTAAACTATTTGAACTTTTCAAAAGCTTGAAACTTCTATTGCATTAAATAAACATAACCATATCTAGAATCATCAGTAAAAGTGATGAAATATTCAAACCCTCCACTTGCCTTAACATTCATTGGACCACTAAGGTTTGAATGTACAAGTTCCAAGGATTCTTTGCCCTGTGAATTTTTTCTAGTAAAAGATATTTTAGTCATTTTGCCTTCAAGGCATAACTCACGCACTGGTAAAGAATTTTCTTCTCAATCACATAAAAGTCCATTCCTAACCAATCTCTCAATCCTATTAAGATTGATGTGTCCTAATCTTAGGTGCCAAAGTTGGACATTTTCTTTAGGAGAAATTTTAACCCTCTTATTCTAAGTTATCGAAATTTTTAACATTTCAGTGTTTAGGAGGGCCTAGTTTCCAATGATCTTAGCACATATAAATTATTTTCTAGCTTAACAGAATAAATATCTACACTATTTTTGGAAATAAACACTTTATTTACGAAGAAATTAACGGTATAATTTTGTTCAATCAAACACTTTATAGAAATTACGTTTCTTTTTAAATCAAGAACAACAAATACATTTTCAAGTAAAATATATTTATTCTGTAAAGTAAGTTGGAGTCCTCCCACTGCCACAGTTGAGATAACGCGCCCAGTTCCAACACGCATCAACATCTCCTTAGCTACCACTTGCCTCTAGGAACTAATTCCCTAAAATGAGGAACAAACATGGTTAGTGGTGCCTGAATCAATTATCCAGGCAGAATCATTATTCTCCATTAAACAAGTCTCCAATACAAGTAATCATATTTACCTTGCTTGGTCTTCTTTTTTTTCTACTAAGTATTTAGGACAACTTCTCTTCCAATGTCCCTATTGATTGCAATGGAAACATATTGCCTTTGTAGCCTTGGCTCGCCTTTCTAGCAGCAATTAGTGGATTAGCTTTCCTCTTTCCACCTTTCTTCTTCTTCCACTTTTTGGCACTAGAAGAAGAAGGTATGGACTTAGTTCTGGAGGTCGCACCTCTATAGAACTTCTTAGAGGATGAAGCAACATTTGCTTCACCCTTTTGTTCCTTGCTTTTCATCAAGGATTTGAATATTTATAACTCATTGAGCAAGGTGGTCAGGTTGTAGTCAATCCTGTTCACAATAGCATTGCTACGGAACTATAGGAAACTTTCTGGTACAGTTTCCAAGATGAAGCTAACCTGACTGGTCGCATTGATGATAGACTCATTCATCTCTGCCATGTTGAAATGAACCATCATGTTGAGAACATATTCTGTAATAGATGCCGTTTCTTGCATATAACATTGAAGATGAATTTAAGAGTGTCATGCCTGAGTTGTGTGGACGATTATCCGAACATTCCCCTCAAGGACTCTATGATCTCACGAGTAGTGAGCATGGGCTCAGGTCAAGACTTTTAAAAGGTTTGCCAAGATATACGCGTGGACCTTTTAATTTTCCCGTGTCCAATGCTCATATATCTCCCGAACATTTTGAGTAGAAAGAGAAGAACAATCCTCCATTAGGACAAAACGAAGGTCATCGATGATTAGTATTGTATTAATTGTGTTTTTCCATGTTGTATTTCACTGTTATGTTTTTCAGCATCGAGTAAATTCAATGTAGTGGAAGTCATAATGAAATTTATTGAAACCATACAATCTATTTATATTAGTACTCTATGCATTAACCCATTTGCAAAAACCAATCGAATTTAGAAAAAAGATCTAATACACCCTAAGTGACATCTATTTTGCAATGATGTTTCAATAATATAGGACAAAAGCCACCATAGGGTGATCAAGTGTCCCTTCACTGAAATGAGACAATCTCAACCAATAGACAGAACAACTCCTCGTTACTGTAACTATCAGTCACCAATGTTCGGTCCAGAAATTGTTAAACTCGCTTAACATTTTCTTGTAAGTGTAACACCATCATGTTAGATTCTAGAGTTCTGTCCCAATGAACCAACCATAGGGAAAAAAACGATTGGAAAAAAAACTAAAGCAATCCTATCCATTTCTGGAGCTTGAGTAAAGATTCATGCAAACGCCATCCGTAGGGGGACACGAGCAAAGATGCCTTGAGGACGAGCATAAAGCTTTACTACAAACTAATGAGAGAGACCGTGGGATGTGTTGACGCACGTCCCGCCTCCCACTTACTATAAACACTCTTCACTCACCTTGATATTGACCTATACAAACACCATCCGTAGGGGGACACAAGCAAGGTGCCTCAAGGCCGAATATAGATCTCACAATGTGAACTTTTAGGGAGAAAAGTGAAAAAGTAAAATAAAGTATCATATACCCCATTTTTCTCCCATCGAGTGTTTTACCTAGGGTACTTTAACTTTGGAAAATCCGGCTACTAATTTTAACTAAGCGATTGTTTAAATTTACTAAAAGTACACTTACTTTGGATAGTTAAAAAATTTTGATTAATGTTCATTAAACACTTTGATAAACTTTAGTCAACAATTACATGCATGTAGCAAATCTATCTAATTCACCTTTCCATGTAAGTTCTCAGGTAAGGGTGTTACGTTTTCGTCAACTTAAATACCCCAGCCTAGATAGAATTAGCCTTAGACAAAACGTCCCTTCTGAAGGGAAACCAATGACAGTTTCTGTGTGGAAGTGGGATAGATCTCATTTTTTATTTTCACAGAATTTTAGAATTACAGAATAAAAGAGAGATTATGCATAATATCTAAAAATTACAACAGTCATTTGAGTGAAGAAAATGGAAAGAAAAAATTATCCTTGAAGCCAGTTTCTTCACGTTTCCCTTAATCTAGATCACGATCTCTTCTTTGATTAGGACACCACCACAACTGGAACCTTCTGTATTCTCTAGTGTTGAGAATTGGCAGGAGTTGTGGGCTTTTCCCAATATTTGGAAGAGAGAAGAGGAGACATTGAGAGGACGAGAAGAACCTTTCTTCTCTGTGAATTTTTTGGGAGAGAAACTAAGATAGTTTTTTTTTTTTTTCCAATTCCTCAAATGGTGGAAGAAGACGACTAAACTCCCAACCACACATTGCACATTTTTTTTTTCCGGAGAACTTAGGGAAGGGAATTGTAACTCCCTCCCTTTAATTAAAACAAAATTAAAATTAATTTAATCAAATAAATAAATAATAATAATAATGTACATATATATAATAACTACCTTTTATATATATATATATACATATATATATATGTACACACACACACACTATATGTTATATCAAATATAACACATAACCTATAGTTGTTATATTGTATCAAATACGATATAATCTATACTTTTATTTTCTCTCAACAATGCATGACATTTAATATAAATCATATTTATATTAAAATCAATTATATGAATCTCATCCATATAGTTAAATTCAAATCATATTCAAATATTTAATTCCTCTCAACTATTTATGATATTTAATATAAATCATTTTTATATTAAATTTAATTATATGAATCTCATTCATATAATTAGTATTTGAATCATATTCAAATTTCTCTCAAATACTTCATATTATAAAGTATCAAATACATTATATTAATTATATCACATATATAATTAATTTCATCAATTAATTTGAACACTTCAAATTAATCCAAAATTAATTCTCAAATAAATCCGTGTTAAGCTACAGAGGGGACCTTATGGACCTATAGGTTGAAGCTCCAATGGTCAGGATGTTCTTCACTGCGGTCCAGTGACCCTGGCCTGGGTTAGACTAATACCTGCTGACTATGCCCACAGCGTAGCATCAAATTGCCAACGGTAGACGCATATGGGACGCGTCTCATCTCCTCAACCTCTTGAGGCGTCTTAGGACACATGTCCTTAGACAAAGTGACTCCATGCCTAAATGGCAGTAGGCCCCTCTTGGAGTCCTGCATCGAGTACTTGAGCAACATCTTGTCAATGTACGATGCCTAAGACAGTGCTAGCACTTTGTTCTTACGATCCCGAAAGATCTGTATACCTAGAACAAACTGAGGCTCTCCCAAATCTTTCATTTGGAATTGGGTCACTAGCCAGTTCTTAACTACAGTTAGTAGACATACATCATTTCCAATAAGTAGTATATCGTCTACATACAACACTAAGAAGACTACTAAAGCATTGATGATCTTCTTGTAGACACAAGGTTCATCAACGTTTTGGTTAAAGCCATATGACTTGATCGCAGTATCAAACCGTATGTTCCAAGATCAAGATGCCTGTTTTAGCACATAAATGGACCGATTCAGCTTGCAAACCTTTTGCTCTTGACCTTGGGCTATGAATCCCTCGGGTTGCATCATATAAATGGTCTCCGCATGATTGCCATTCAGAAAGGCCGTTTTAACGTCCATTTGCCAAATCTCATAGTTATAATAAGCTGCAATAGACAGGAGGATGCAGATCGACTTTAACATGGCAACAAGCGAGAAAGTCTCCTCATAGTCAACTCCCTCTACCTGAGTATAACCCTTTGCCACAAGTCGAGCCTTGAAGGTTTGTACCTTCCCATCAGCACCCCATTTGTGCTTGTAGATCCATTTACAACCTATAGGTCTTACCCCATCAGGCTGATCTACAAGATCCCATACTGATTTGAAGTACATTGACTCCATCTCGAGATCCATGGCTTTAACCCATTCATCCCGGTCTACATCCTCCATTTCCTTCTGATACGACAACAGATCCTCAACGTCACCATCTGCTACCATAGCAAGGATTTTCGTGAGATCCAGATAGCGAACGGGTGGGTTCGCAACCCTTCCACTACGTCGAGGTTCCCTCAACTCTTGAGGTGGAACGAACCTACTAGATGACACTTATAAATGGATTTTAAACCTATAATGTCTAGGTGATAAACCGTTTTATTACCTCACACTGCTCACATATGCTTATAAAACCTGTTAACAACACTCAATTATTCAGCCATAATCCCCAGGTAGGAGGTGTTCCGTAGACTGTCAACTTAAGTACCTCCAGCCTTAGACAGGATTATACACCGATTGAGTTTGTAACCACGTTTTAAAAAATGTCGACCTATTTTAACTTATTAAAATAGGTGGTTAACCTACGTGAGCATGCAGTATCTTTGTTATGGATTTTAATGTCTAATTCAAATTTTATAACAACTTATAAATATAGACATGCTTTTGCATCCACAACATACATCAAAGGCATTCAAAATTTAATACAACAATCGTATTAAATAACAGAAACCCTAAACATGCATTCTATACATTATAACAATTTATAACATATACATAATGCATGTACCATGCTTCTAATGGTGGGATTTTAAATCTAAGTGGCATACAACATGCACAAACATGTTTAAATTTCAATACAACAAACATCATATGCATTATTATTTAAATAATACTGATATGGTCCAACTTTGGCATCCTAAGACAACATAATAACTAATTAACTATAAAACCGATCCAAAAATAGCTCCAATTTGGTGTAGAATCGCCCGAACCGACCTGAACCAGACCTCCAAAGCATTAAAATGGGATGAACCAGTCCAAGAATGGTTGAACCGAACCGGATTGGGCCTGAACTGGTCGAACCAAAACCTTTCCCGCGTGAACCAGATCGAACCGCGCATTGCTCAGCTAGGATGAGCAACGTTGCAACGCTGCCTGGGTAGATGGTTGTCCTTTAAAACCTGCTCCACGACCTTGCTTGCTTCAATCTCCAAATTACACCCTAATTTGGACTCTAATGACTCCAAATAAATTACAAACTCTTGAGCAAACATATAACCTCATCAATCAAGAGCCAATTACAAATTTAACTTAGAAATCAAAGAGAAATCTAGTACCAAAGCTGAAAAACCATCCATATTAGTCCAAAACATGCAATATCAGAAATTCACCCACCAAAACTCAAATTAACATTAATTAAGTGCTTAAATCACGCTCTGATACCAATTGATAGGATATACTAGCTTGCAATGGAAGCAAACAGAATCAATAAGCACTATAATTATATTTAATTTGAGTTCTAAAGCATGTTTTTGCAGAAAATCACAAGTGGGTTTCAAATAAACATACCTTGATAAATTCTTCCAAATCCAAACTGCTCTTCACGTCAATTCAGCTCCAAATCGTTAGTGAACCACCAAGAGATCTTCTCTACTATTCTCAGCCTTGAATTTGAGTGAATTTGTGAGGTAAAGTTTCTGGGTTTGAGAGGAAGAAGAAGAAGTTTGCAGAAAACCTTTTTTTCAGCAATAGAACTCTCTAATCTCAGTCAATTGAGAGGTTTTTTTTATCCTTCTTCAACATACAAGCACTTCAAATCAACCAACATGCCAGAACCTACTTGAATATTTAAGTGGAATTGTGTGTGATTGCATAAAAAACACCTGATGCTTGGGTCAAATGTGGGAAAAAAACCCAATTTCTCATTTTCTATTTTCAAATTATTTTCCAAATTTGTTTCTTTTAATTAATTCTATAATTAATCAAAATTTCGATTTAATTGACTCTCAACTAATCAAATCTAAAATTACAAAATTCAATTTCTTAAATTGAATTTAAAATTGGAAACTAATTTGATTTTTAATAAACATATCAAATATTAAATTGATCACACACCTAATTTTAAACATGAATTCCATTCATGTAATTGATATTTAAATCAATATTTAAATATTATAAACTCTCCAATTTTGTTTATGTCAATAAATTAAATACTAATTATATCAAATATAATTATACAAACCTAATTTGAATTTGAACTTATTTAAATTTAAACCCCATTTTCAAATTGAAATTCAATTTGATATCATTCCAAATTCACTTAGTTTATTAATTCAAGGTGTTCATATTTTACGAGCTAGTAGAGAGACCTTATGGACCTACAGATCATGAGCTCCAACGATTAAGATTAATTAGCTAAACTCTTTAATTCAAATTAATCAATATTAGTTAACTATTAAGTCACACCACTATAGCTCGATAGCTGTATTCTCTTCACTGTAGATATATTTATGTTCACATGATTTAACTATAATAAGTAAGTCGACCCTTCACAGGTTGTTTGTAATAACAGCTGGGTCAATATGTTGTTTTACCCCCGATATTACATCTGGCTCCTTAAGTTCCTACTGATCCTCTATTACATCTGACTCCAATCATTAAACTGGACCGCTCTCGTACCAGTGAGAGGGTGGGGCCCCTTATTCAAGACCTGGATTCAGTACTTAAGAGAACAACCTTTCTCCTATCCCTAAATCGGGTAGGTGCAAATTCCATCTTGCACCCTATGTCCCCAACTATCTACCCGGTCTTACCCTAGAAATGGGAGGCTTATTGAGCTGACACTGTTGAGCCAACCCTCACCAATGCAAATCTAAGGAGAGTCTCGAATAAATAAGAGTTCATAGTTAGCTCAGGATTAAGATCGAGTTACCTAGGTTATCTCAGCAAAATAGTCAGTCTTAAACAGTAAATAGCGTTATAAAGTAAGAGTGACTTATTTCTTGGTTCGATCTTATGCAAACTCATTGCATAGGATGCCCCCACTCCTCATGTCAATACATGAACGAATCAGAATCACTTCGTTTGTAGCACCTTTACAACACCTTATAATCGCTACAGAGTAGGTCGCATCCAATAGTGTTACCAGAATAAGGCACCCAATTTTATTCGTATACTATAGACCATTTTTGTTATTTACTCAAACTTGATCCATCTTTATGTCTCTATATGAAGTTCAAGTATTCATGTAATAGCCATGGATCTTACTTTATTGGATTTAGACTTTACGAATGCAATTTAAAGATTCAATAACAACTTTATTGAAGAAATTTTGAATAATGTCTTTATTGATAATAGAATACGTTTAACTTTAAAAACTGCGAGTTTTAGGACACACAACCTAGCAATACTCCCACTTGGACTGGAACTCCAGTGGATCATTATATATAAATATATACAATGTTGAGTTACAATGAGAGAATAAATACAAAAGAATAAATACAATAAACTAAGGCATCAAATACCCATAAATTCTCCCACTTCCTTAGTTACAAATATCTCGTAGACCTAGTCCTACTAGGTGACCGTCGAACACTTTGGCCGAGAGGGCCTTTGTAAATGGATCAGATAAGTTGTCTTGTGAGGCTATTTGCGTGACGATCACGTCTCCTCTGTGTACAATCTCCCGATGAGATGGTACTTCTGCTCGACGTGCTTTCCTTGTTTATGGCTTCGAGATTCCTTTGAATTTGCAACCATTCCACTATTATCATAATATAAGGTGACTAGCATGAGCATATTTGGAACCACTTCCAAATCAGATAGGAACTTCCTAAGCCATACTGCTTCTTTCGCTGCTTCGCTTGCAGCTACATACTCTGCTTCCATTGTGGAGTCAGCAATACAACTTTGCCTGATACTTCACCACATCACAGCTCCTCCATTTAGAGTGAATACTGACCCCAAAGTTGATTTCCTCGAATTTATATCGGTCTTCAGACCGAATCAGTGTATCCTATAAGGATTAAATCTTTAGCACCATACACGAGCAAGTAATTTCTCATTCTCCGAAGATACTTGAGAATATTCTTAACGACAGTCCAATGATCATATCCAAGGTTGGACTGAAATCTGCTGAATATTCCAACTGCATAGCATATATGAGGACGAGTACACGGCATAGCATACATCAAACTCCCTACTTCTGATGCATATGGAATTCATTTCATATCCCCAACCTCTTGATGTGTCTTAGGACTTTGTTCCTTTGACAAATGAATTCCATGTCTGAAAGGTAACATTCCTTTCTTGGAATTTTACATTTTATATCTAGACAACATCTTGTCTATATAAGATGCTTGAGATAGTGCTAAAGTTCTGTTCTTGCGGTTTCGAACTATTTGGATCCCAAGAACATATTGTGCTTCTCCCAAATCTTTCATTTGGAATTGCATAGCTAGCCATCTCTTAACGTCAGCTAGAAATTCTACTTTATTTCCAATGAGTATAATATCATCAACATACAACACCAAAAAAGTGACAGTTTTGTTAACAAATTTCTTGTAAATAAAAGGTTTGTCAACATTTTTTTTCAAAACCATACGATTTGATCACAGTGTCAAATCTCATATTCCAGGATCTATATGCTTGTTTCAACCCATAAATGGATCGATTAAGCTTATAAACCTTTTGTTCTTTACCCTATTCAATAAACCCTTTATTCTCACTTGGATCAAAGAAGTATCCACCTCTCATTTCCTTGGTGTAGCCTACAAATAGGCATACTTTTGAACGAGGTTCCAAATTTTCGGAGTTTTCCATTAGCACATGGGTTCGACATCCCAAATTATGAAGTAGTGTAAACTACCTTTATGACCTCTTCATAACTCAAAAGGTGTTTCAGAAATACTCTTTAAGGGAACATTATTCAAAATATAAACTGCATTGTCTACTGCATATCCCCAAAACGAGTCAGGAAGTTGAGCATAGCTCATCATCGATCGAACCATGTCTAACAAGGTTTTGTTTCTCCTTTCCAATACACCATTCTGTTGAGGTGTACCAGGGACTGAGAGTTGGGACTTAATTCCATGTTCTATCATATAGTTTTGGAATCTTAAGTCCATATACTCTCCACCATGATCATATCATAGTGTTTTAATCTTTTTACCTAACAGGTTTTCAACTTTAGTCTTGCACTCCTTGAATTTTTAATGAGCTTCAGACCTATGTTGTATTGGGTATAGATACCCAAATCAAATATAATCATCTATGAAAGAGATGAAATATTCATACCCTCCTCGTGCTCTTACATTTATCGGACCACAAAGTTTTGAATGTATAAGCTCCAAGGTTTCTTTGGCTCTATAGCCTTTTCCAATAAAAAGGTCGTTTTGTCATTTTGCCGTTAAGGCATGGCTCACGTACAGGTAAAGAGTTTTCTTCTAAACCATTTAGAAGTCCACTTTTTACCGATTTCTCAATCCTATTGAGCTTGATGTGACCTAAGTTTAGATACCAAAGATGAGCATTTTCTTTAGGAGAAACTCTCAGTCTTTTAACAATTGTTGCCATTTTGAACATTTCAGTATTTAGCACGACTTTTGTAACTAACGACTTAGTACTTATAAGTTATTTTCCATTGAACCAAAGTCTAGTTCCATTCCATTCTTGAAAATAAACACTTTATACTCAGAGAATGATAAGGAATGGTTCAATTAGACAAGAAACGGAAATTAAGTTCCTCTTGATACGAGGAACTACATATACGTTATGTGAAACCCGGATTTCCATTTTTCCTACTTAAGCAGGTGATAAAAGGAATTAACTAAGTGAAAGTTAAATCCTATGTTGAAGAGAAGGAAATTTCTAAGTGTTGAATAGATTTTCCTTGAATAGTTTTGAGTTAAGCCTTAATGGGTGAAATTTGGCTAAGTGTAAAGTCAAAAAGAACCCATGCTTGAGTGTTTGGAGACATTAATACATAAGATGAGTAGAAAGGACCCCATGCGCTTGTGAGGTTGAACGCATGATTAGCCGAAGTATTGGCAAGAGGCGTTGCCAAGAGTTGCTCATGCGTTGGGTATGCATGAGTAAGAGCAGAGAAAGTGAAATGTTGAATGCAAGGTGTTGGGCAGACGATCGTGTAGCAATTGAGCAGTGCTACAAGATGAGGTATACGATAGTCTAGTAAGTGTGCGGCGCTACATGATAAGATAGGCGATCGTGTAGGTGGGTGCTGGACGATCGTGTAACAATACGGGGAGCTAAACGATAAGGTAGACGATCGTCTGGTAAGTGAGGGGAGCTACACGATGAGGTAGGCGACCATGTAGGCGGGCGTTGGACGATCATGTAGCAATGTAATGACGGGCAGAAATGTACATCATTATAGGCCTTTTATTTAGAATTAGGAGGGCTGTTAAGTAGAATATGCGTGATTATACTAAGAATTCATGAGAAAACGAGCTTGCGTCGATCGGCATTAAAAATCTCGACTAACCCACTATTATGCATTATTTTGCGTCCAAATTTCTATTTTTGTAGCTAACGCAGGAATCGATCGCATTCGATGAATCTTGCCATCGAAGAGGCGTCACATACACAATCGCATATGTTTGATGCATGGATGTTGCAGAAATTAACCGTATGCGTAAATCGCATAGAGGGTGCGGCAAGAGAGTGATAACCATAATAAAGGGATGAACGCAAGGGTGGTGGAACACGATGATACTCCAGAAACCAAGCATGAACGCATACCTCGGGAGTATCAAAAGGTGATGTTGACATTTCACCTACCACGTCGCTAGCAGCAGAGCAGGTCCATCACGCTATTAGCAGCAGAAATTCAGTAAAGGACCATTAATGCTATCGACAATAAACTCTATAAATAGAAGCCTCAGAGCCCAACTTCAAGTATCCAAGGTTCCCTGCCTGAAGGCATCCGAGCTTCTACCTTTGGGCAAATCCTTATGATCTCGACCAAAGCGTAAGAAGATAGTCTTAAGAGTTCTTCATCCCTTCAACCATTCCGAGTGATGACCGAAGCTCTGCCAGAGTTAGATCTCGAGAGAGATTACTCCACTGCCCGTCCATGGCACCACCGGTAGTCTTAACACTCATCTGATGGAAACAAGACATTGCTTCCATCTGGCCCTCCATATCTCTTCTATCTTTGTATTGTATTACATTGTGGCTTAAGAGAATAATACATTTTGTGATCAATGCATTTCTATATTTTCCTTCGATTTCATCTCCATCTTCATTTACTTAGCATCCTTTACTTTCATTGTACCACTAAGTAAGACTGCTAGAGTATCACATACTTAAGCATGTAGCAAACCACCAAGAGGTATGCGTTGCGTGAGTGTTGTGAGAAAATCCTATTTGCCTAGTGTGAAGCTATAGCAACGCTTGTCTATAAGCGGACACAATTCTTGTCTATGAGTAGAATCAGCAGTGACCAACTGCCCGAGAGGTAAGTAGCTGAAGGCATTAAGCAAATTAAGCAGTGTTCCTAGATATAGGAATAATCTTATGTCAACCATGTTTATGTGATTATCTTGTCTTATGAGCGCATCATTCATCATTTAAACAAACATGAGAGAGGGGTCTAAAAACTAAATCTAGGCTTGAGAGTGTCTGACTGGATTGCATAAGCAAGAATAGAGACTTAGAGATAAGCTCTGTTTGCTATTACACATTGCATACACCCTATAGGATGCGATCACAGTGCATGCGTCCAGAAGTAGTATATGGTGGTATGCGGTCATCTTGTTTATGTGTGAGAGCACATGAGCAAGAATAGAGACATAGAAATAAGGCCTCTCGACACTATCGCATATACATCGCATGCGTCTTTGTTAAGTGTGTGTAGCATAATCGTATAGCTTGCGTTAGCTGGGGTTACCCTTGCGATCAAACTTAGTGTTGTGGTGAAGTCATCCTTGCCATTTTATCTATTTTCCCATGTATTTTATTACGCGTTAATAGTTATCGTGTCTCTATCTTTCATAGTCATACTTCCACTACTTAATCTGTTAGTTAGGAGTAGGAGTAGCGCATAGCCCATAACCATCACTATTCTTTTATTCTTCGCCGCAAACACATTACTCGCAACATTTAGCTACAAGTCCCTGATTTCAACCTCAGATCACTCGAGAAACTTGCGATCTCGTTATACTTGGCGAGAGATCAAGAAAACTTGTGGCAAGAACGCATGGTCATTGCATACATTCTTAGACGCATATTGCATATCCGACGCATGACTAGTGACGCATGGAGAACAAACGATAAACGCATATTTATTTACCTCCATCTTCCCAACCATCAAGTTTTTGGCGCCGTTGTCAGAGACTTGGCAGCTAATAGTTTGTTGAATTTTGTGTTTCCGTAGGCAACCTTTTTACCTTGGGAGTATTGTAGCTTGTGCGACCAAGTTGCAAACAATATTTGAAGTGTAGGCGATGCGCCAAAAGCCTATATTGACCCTAAAATAGAAGGGCAATTAGTCGCATGAGCTGAAGGTAGTTATAAGCGCGTAGCGACCAGCAAGCGCCGAACAATTGCCGGAAGTTCCAATGGTCAGAGTGAGCCTCTTGACATAAGCAGTTGAGATCAATCTCTTTTATGGAAGACTCCTTGCGACAACCTCACTCCAATTTCTTCAGGGACGTCTTCTACTCTATCTTTACCTTGCTTTTCTAGTTTAGTTATTTTTATTGTTATTTTGGATATGCGGCTGCTTTCTTGGATGCGGTGCATTTGCTCCTTGTAGGTGCAACAATAATTCTCCTCGGTGCACAGTTACAGCGGAAGAATCCTCTCCATCATTCAATGCATGGCTTTGACCACATTAATTCTTAGGCATGGTTGCAAGTGTTATTCTACTCAAAGGTTATTTTCTTGTTATCTTGTATGCATTATCCTTTTTAAATTCTCTTTTGTCTGCTTGCCTACCTTTGCATTGCATCTATGATGGTACGTATAATTCACTACATCTACTAACTAGACATCGCAAAGCTCACCTCTCTTTTAATAGCTTCTTTAACATTTGACAATCTAAGTTTTATTATGTGTAAATCTCTGCTCAAACATTTGTTACCGCATTCCCGATGAGTTTGTCTTTAGCTTTTAGGCAAGAGCACTACCACTCTCTAAGTTTCGGGGTGGCAGTGGTCCCGAAAAAATGTGTCTATCACATTGTTATGCTATTCAAAAAAAGAAAAAAAGAGAATATATATATACTATAAAAAAAAAAAAAACTCCACTGTCAGCACAAAGGGGAAACTCAAGTGATAAGAGTAAGTTGTGAAAGGCATTTACCCGTAGTTGGATGTCCGCATGACACCCATAGGGGCAAGCTAAAACGAAAGTAAGTAGCCAGGATCGACGGATAAAAGCAACTCCTCTGTTGGGTGCAAGCCAAATTAAGCCAAGGCAAGAGTTGAGTTGAATATGGCATGCAACCGAAGTTGGCTATCCGCATGACACCCGTGGGGGCAAGCCAAAATGAAGAGCGTAACTAGGTTCAACGCCGAATTTCTAATAATAAATTGCAAAGCTTTGAATCAATTTAAATGGACGCATTGTTAAAAGCTAAACGCAAAGTTGCGGGGCATGAGTAAAAAATTTTTAAGCAGAGGCTTGCCTTATTTAAGCTTAGAAAAGATTTCTTTGAAGAACTAGCCGAAGATGAGGAGAGTGTTGCTGCCAAGGTTAGAGGTATGAGTAAATTATACTCTGAGAGGTTGACCATCGCAAAGGAAAGTCAGAGGATGAATTATGAATTTCTAAGTATAAAGCATGCTTGAGGACAAGCATGATTCTAAGTTTGGGGGGGGGGGGGTGATAACGGGTAGAAATGTACGTCATTATAGGCCTTTTATTTAGAATTATGAGGGTTGTTAAGTAAAATATGCGTGATTGTACTAAGAATTCATGAGAAAATGAGCTTGCGTTGATCGGCATTAAGAATCTTGGCTAACCCACTATTATGCGTTATTTTGCGAACAAATTTCTATTTTTGTAGCTAACGCAGGAATCAATTGCATGTGGTGAATCTCGCCATCGCAGAGGCATCGCATACGCGATCGCATATGTTCGACGCATATGCATCCATCACATAGTGGGTGCGACTACAGAGTGATAACCATAATAGAGGAATAAACGCAAGGGTGGTGGAACGCGATGATACTCCAGAAACCAAACATGAACGCATACCTCGAGAGTATCAAAAGGTGATGTTGACATTTCACATACCATGCCGTTAGCAGTAGAGATTCAAAGTAGGTCCATCATGCTGTTAGTAGCAGAAATTCAGAAAAAGACCATTACTGCTGTCGGCGATCAAGCTCTATAAATAGAAACCTCAGAGCCCAACTTCAAGTATCCAAGGTTCCCTGCCTGAAGGCATCCGGGGTTTCCTGCTTGAAGACATCCGAGCTTTTGCCTTCGGGCAGATCCTTGTGATCCAGACCAAAGCGTGAGAAGATAATCTTGAGAGTTCTTCATCCCTTCAACCATTCCAAGTGACGACCGAAGCTCCGTCGGAGTTAGATCTCGAGAGAGACTACTCCACTGCCTGTCCATGGCACCACCGGCAGCCTTGACACTCATCTGATGGAAGCAAGACATTACTTCCATCTAGCCCTCCATATCTTTTCTATCTTTGTATTGTATTATATTGTGGCTTAAGCGATTAATACATTTTGTGATCAATGCATTTCTATATTTTCCTTTGATTCCATCTCCATCTTCATTTACTTAGCATCCTTTACTTTCATTGCACCACTAAGTAAGACTGCTAAAGTGTCGCATACTTAATCATGTGGCATAGACATATGAAGCATGTAGCAAACCACCAAGAGGTGTGCGTTGCATGAGTGTTGTGAGAAAATCCTATTTGCCTAGTGTGAAGCTGTAGCAACGCTTGTCTATAAGTGGACGCAATGTTTGTCTATGAGTAGAATCAGCAGCGACCAACTGCCCGAGAGGATAAGTAATTGAACGTATTAAGAACAGTAAGCAGTGTTCCTAGAGATGGGAATAATCTTTTGTCAACCATGTTTACATGATTATCTTGTCTTATTAGTTAGGAGTAAGAGTAGCGCATAGCCCATAACCTTCAATATTCTTTTATTCTTCACCGCAAACACATTACTCGCAATATTTAGCTACAAGTCCCTGAGTTTGACCTCTGATCACTTGAGAAACTTACGATCTCATTATACTTACCGAGAGAGCAAGAAAACTTGTGGCAGGAACGCATGGTCTTTGCATACATTCTTAGACGCATATTGCATATTTGACGCATGACCAGCGACGCATGGATAACGAACGATAAATGCATATTTATTTACCTCCATCTTCCCAACCATCACAATGCGAGAAGCTAAACGATGAGGTAGGCGATGTATAGCAATGCGCGGAGCTAAGCGATGCACTAGATGATCGTATAGATGCGTATGGCGTTAAACGATGAGGAGTGATGCGCTAGACGATCAGGTTATACGATAGGCAAAGTACTGCACAATCAGTGTAAGCGCTAGGCAATAAACGAAGAAGCTGGATGATAGCGCTAGACAATAGCACTATACAATAGCACTAGACAATAGCACTAGACGATAGCGTTAAGCGTTAAGCGATGCGCGGACGCTAAGCGATAGACTACACGATAGAACTAAGCGATGGGCGTAGGCGCTAAACAATAGCCCTGCTAACTAGATGTTGAGTAGAAAAGCTACATGATAGGCGGAATGCTAAGCGATAAGTGATGACGTTAAGCGATAGGCGGATGCATTAGATGATAAGGCTCCAGCGCTTAACGATGGAGGTAAACGATGGGCACGGTAGCTAAGCGATAGGCTATGTGCAAAATCATTTAGAGTGAGATCGTTTACTAAACAATTGAGCTACACGATGGGCCACTGGAGCAAAGCGACAGATGCAGGAACTAAGCAATGGAGCAGTGCTGAGGCTTGCGTTATGCAAGATTGATGAACTCATCCGGACAAATGGCTATACCGAGAGATGGGTAGACTTGAGTTAGTAAGAGCTGGATGAATTAAGTTTCATGCAAAGGAAGTCTTATGCATGAGTAGGACAACTCAAGTAGGTGTGTGGCATGAGAGTAGGTGAATGTTAAGGAAGTAGATGGTGGTGGCAAAACATGGTGCAAACACCCCAAAGTAGGAGGTGTCATGCATTGGAGGTTTGGTAAAGATGATAAGGATTATTTCCTTTGGCCTATAAATACCACCACAAGATGTCTCTTCCATTCATAAGCTAAATCCTCTTCAAATAATGTAAGGAAGAGTGTTAGAAGGTGGATTTGAAGGAGACCATGCGTTAGGAGAAGATCATGCAATGGTCATGAAGTTCCAAGAGAAGGAGATGTTGTCGGATAGTAAAGACTGGAAGTAGCATCAACTTCAGACGAGAATATCTCCCAGAATACTTATGCATTTGGAGTGATTCTAAAGCCACCTAAGTCTATTTTTTAGGGTAGGGCTGCCGAAGAAGAATATCCAAGGAATCGGGCTAAAGAGTGAGGAAAAGAAAGAAGGGTCGAGCTGTCAGGTAAGCTTGGGCCAGTCTTGATGTTTTGATGATTCCGGCCAAACCACGAAGAGTTTTGAGCTAAGAATTTTAGGTAAGCTTCCTAAGACATTTTAGAGAATGTTTGTAGAATGAAGTATATCGAGATAAGGCTTAGAACTATGAATAATCTGAGCATTAAATTGAATCTGGATCTTAAGGTTCAAAAGGGAGCCTGAGGTGATCAAGGAATTTCTAGAGAGAAAGGTTCCTAAACGACCAAGGTGAGTGACTAAATATTTGACTAAATATTTACAATGTTTTAAGGAAACCGTGTTCTAAAGAAAGATCTTTCAGATAAAGACATGTTTTCTATGCTTTTCAAAGAAAGTCATTATATGACTAGTTTTACTTGAAACTCGATACCGAAGGACATTTGAGAAGGTATTCGAGTAGCTCGATACTGAAGGAAGAGTTTTGAGAAGGTATCTGAGCAAAAGTACCTAAGGCATGACGGTACTTCTTTTACATAAGAATCAGTTTTCTTGTCACTCACTGGGCTAGCAAGCTCACCTCGTTTTCAAATGTTTTTCTTCCCAGGTTGTGAAACGTGAGGAGTTCCAGGGTGCTGCTAAGGTTAAGGTCTGCCACAAGCCACAGTCACACTTCCAAAGGGTTTTAAAGAGTGATTGTTGTAAACCTTGTTGTTTAAGTCTTGGAGTTGTATAAACATTACTCTATTGGAATAAAATGGGCCTACTTAATCAGTTGTTGTTATCTCCTTGACTTAAAGTTTACTGAGTGTAGTAAAGAAGTTCAGATGGGCAGTAGGTATCGCCAAAGGGTGGTATTTTCGGTCACTTACTCCTCTCCTCGGGCTCGGGGTGAGGTGTGACACGTCATCTAATAACATATATCGTTTCTTGTCTAAAAATAACTTAAGCTTGCTTACAGCAATAGCTGAAATGGCCTCACCAATACCGACTTTGAGAGTCATCTCTCCAGTTACTAATTATTTCCAGGAATTAAATCCTTGATGGGAAGAACATACGTTATTAGTAACTCCTGAATCAACTATCCAGGAAGAATCATCATTCTCTACTAAGCACGTCTCCAAGAAAAATAAATCAGATTTATTTTATTTGGAGTTCTTCCTTTTCGTAAGAGAAGTGGGATCAGCTCCACAACCTATATCATAAACTTCAAGTTTCATCTTAGAGGACATTTGTCATTCAACTTCATTAGATTTAACAATAATTGGTTTCTTTATTTTTCCCTTAGCATTCAATATGGACTAAAGTTTATCTAAGAAGCTGACATTACTGATTTCATTGTCATCAACCACAATTTGCTTGAATTTTGAGAACTTTCACTCAAACAATTCTTGTATTGATTGCATGATCTAATGTGCAGTGACCATGCTCTCAAATATTTTGGCTAATACATTAGGTATGCTTTCTAAAATGTGAACTTGGTCCTTAGAATTAGTCTTTGTCCACATCTCGTATGCATCACAAACATTCCGTGTTGCATCAGG
The DNA here is from genome assembly GCF_027475165.1 of Benincasa hispida. NCBI lineage: Eukaryota > Viridiplantae > Streptophyta > Magnoliopsida > Cucurbitales > Cucurbitaceae > Benincasa > Benincasa hispida. Next base: position 36,568,616 of record NC_143482.1, read on the forward strand.
GGTTGGGACTTGAGAACAATCCTCAATCATGAAAATGTTAAGGTCGTTAACCACGAAAAAAAATTTTAAGTGATTCTTTCCACGTCGTATAATTAAAGTCAGTCATGTTGGGATTGGTGTCCTAATTCTCCCAGAGTCTAGTTGTTTTGTAAAGATACACATTGTTTGATGAATAAAATAATTGTTATTTAATTCTGACATTTACTCATATCCAATAAACAAAGCTCCTTGGCTATCTTATGTGAACTTAAGCATGTATATGTGATATACAAGTAGATCATGAATTAAGTGATAACCTAAATAGGTCTGTAGTATAAGAATTAAGGTGGGATACCTAATCCCAGTGACACTACAGATACGACCTTCTTTGTAGAGGTTTACAAGTGTTGTAAACTACTACAGATGGTAGATCCTGACCATTCATGTGGAGACGTGCGAGCGGGGGTATTCTATACAAAGAGTTTGTATAAGACCCAGACCACGAGATGACTAGACTCTGTATATAACGTCGTTGATACTAGAGACTTACATCTCACCTAAATGACCATAGGTGACACGACCTCAATCTTGAATGTTTTGGGAACCCCTGCCTTTGAGGGGCAGTCCTTTGACTAGTATGGCTGAGAGTGGCCAGTTTGCCAACTCAACATGCCTATCTTTTTGGGGACTTGTCTGTTCTGGGAGCTGGGAATTCAATCCACAAGATGGAGTTCACTCCTTTCCAGGGATAAGTAGAGAGATTGCTCCCTTAAGGACTGATTCCAGGGCTTGAACATAGTGGCCACAACTTCTCTTTGTAAGAGATGACTCAATCATAGTAGGACTATGACTTATGTTCATTAGAGGGATAAGTGGTACTTAAGAAGTTAGATGTAACTACAGGAGCATAACGGTTATTGGACCAGCTGTACTTACAAGCGATCCGTGAAGGGTTATCGCACTATTGATTGGTTAGGATGGACACATAATATATTTGTGGTAAGGAGAGTTCAGCTATCGGTTTTTAGTGGAGTGTCTGGTAGTTAACGGATGGTGGATCACGCAACTAAAGAGTTTAGTCAGTTATTCACGTACCATTAGAGCTTCAGGCTACAGGTCCATAAGGTCCACTTGGTAGTTAATGGATTCAGTTGAGGATCAGTTCTTGGTGTTAATTTGAAATGTTCAAATTGACAAGAGGTAATTCGATTATATATGATATGATCGGTATGATGTCTGAGATACATCTAGTGGAGGATTGATGTAAATGAGATTTACATTAAGTATCGTTGAATAGAAAAAGAACTATAGTTTATATGTTTCATGAGATGAAATATTAAAACTATAGGTTATAAATATAGTAGATAAGTTGGTTATCATTTATATTTATAATAATTTTAATTATTGGATAATTAAATCTTTTTCTCTAATAATCAATTAAGTGGGAGGTTATTGGTGGTTCATGGTAACTGTAAGATAAAAGGAATTTTTTTTTCCTAATTTTAGTAAGTTTTTGTCAAAATTGATTTAGAGATTTCTCTCTTGAAAAAGATGAGCTAAACGATCGCTTAGCTTTTGCTAGACGATTTCTTAGCTTTTGCTAAACGATTGGGCATCGACCTATATGATAGGTTTCAACCATCTTCCACTTGCCCAACCATGTACACAATTGTTGTTTCCTCCATTTTCTGCCTCAATCCAAGTCCACATAGAACCCAACCTCTAGATTCTCACACCGAGAATACCAAGGTATCCTTTTTGGTGGTGTCATACTCAACTCGACGCCATCAAGGTTCTGTGGAGGCTGTTCGTGTTGCTGTGGTGTTCATGACCGAGGCGATCGCTGAGGACGAGTATGTGGTGTTCGTGCTGCGAAGCAGTCATGTTGTTCGAGAATTCGAGGTTGCTGTTTCGAGCGTTCGTGAGCAAGGAGCATGGAAATGAGTCTACAAATGTTCGTAGCATTTTCCTTGTTCATTTGTAGTTATCATGCTGTAATTTCTGTAATGAATGCATAACCATATGTTTTTTTTTACAACTATAATTTGTAATGTTCATACATGATTGTAATTTGGAATGATCTATTTTGTTGCTCATGGAAATCCTCGTATTTGATTTCCTTCAATTGATATCAGAACCAGGTTGTTCTGATATTCCAAATTACAACTCTGTTTTGAACTTCATTTGACAGTCGTGGTGGGATTCTGCACTTGTGTTTAATCGTTAAGTGCATTTGTGGATGAAGTTGATGAATGTTTCAGGCTTAATTGCCTTCAGTTAAAGCTTTCTGTAATTACAAAGTGTTAATTTGTAAGGGCCCCTGTGTTTTTTGGTAATTAATTTTACAATCGAGTCTGTAATTCAAAGAGTTCAAGTTAGTCAAGTCGTTCGTGATGAAGTTTCAAAGCATGGAGATGCGCTTCGCAATGAAGAAGAAGACCAAGTGTTGGTTGTAACGTGTAGCCTTAGATAAACAATCGTTGGGATTTAACTAAGTGATCATTTAGATTTTTCTAAATGTTCGTGTAGTATTTACTAAATGATCGTTTAGCTAATGCTAAGCAATGGGGTAAATCATTTACTCTATCGCGTAGTGTTGGTTACCCGATCGAGTACGCGCTGGAGGTAGACGATCGTAGTGGGAGCATGTGGTGCTCATCATTTAGTAAAAGGCAGTGCTAGATGATCGTGTAGTTAGCAAGCTTCATCGCTTAGTTACTACCTACACGATCGCGCGTATACGATACGGAGGCGCTAGCTAAGCGATCGCTTAGGCGATGGTGCTTCGCGGCATTGTAGTCATTTAGATGATCGCGGAACGCGTGCATTGTGTGGAACGCGCTAAGCGATCGTGTATCTCAGGCTTCATCGTTTAGTAAATGGTACACGATCGTGTAGTAATAGCTAAACTATCATTTAGATTTTTCTAAATAATCGTGTAGTAATTGCTAAACGATCGTTTAGCTCTGGGAGCGTAAGTAAGCAATAGAGCAAAGCATTTGTTTTTTATCGTGTAGACGATCGCGAGGAGTTTAGTACAAGATGGTTGGTGACGCGATGCTTTGCCCGAGCGGTTCAAGACCCAGTTCGTCTATTTAAACCAGAGACTCATTGTCTTTGTAATACATAGCTTTCCATTTGTGATTTTAAGGCAATTTTACCCGATTCATCAACATTGGTTTATTATACATGTGATGTATGGTTCTTATATGCCAAAGTGTTTGACATATAGTTTAAAACCCACCTTAGGTTGTGCAATTATTCATGCATCATGTATTATAAATTTTATAATTGAGCATGAAGAAATTACTTGAAAGCATGCACATGCATCATGAAATATAAGAGTTATATTTTGCATGCAGTGAGAATTGTCATGCATCATCCTTTTATTATAAATATTATATCTAAGGGTGAATGGAAGCATGTTTTGCTTGTTTCATTGCTGTTTTGTATAAGTGTTATATAAAAGAAGTAGCAATGAATGGACAATGCATTAAGCATGACACTTAGCCTGTTTATAATCGTTATGAATGTCTTGCATGTGTTAGCTTCGCATTGTGGTGGTTGTTTTAGTTTATAAGTGTTATAAAGAAAATTAGACCAAAAATAAATAAGAAAAAGTTGTGTGTGGACCTAGGATGAACTCAAGTTTTTTAAAAGGGTTTTAAAATTGGATTAAGATAGACCTAAGTTCAAGTGGTTCTGAAGAGTTTAGTAACCTAGATTAATCTTTCAAAATCGGTTTAATAGGATTAAATTGGTTTGGATAAAAGATTAAATATGTTGTAAATCTATCTATAAGGGACCTTTTGTATAAGGCGGGTTCTGGCTAGGTTGGGGTTCTTAAGTTGACGGAAACATAACACCCCTACCTAGAAACCTACCTGGAAAGGTGAATTAGATAAATTTTCAACAAGCATGCGACGATTTGGTCAAAGACTCCGTTAAAGAGTTTAATGGATGATGATCAAAATTTGTTTCACTATCCAAGGTAAATGTTACTTTTGGGCAAACCTAAAAATCACTTAGTTAAAATTCTTAGCCATGTTTTTTTAAGTAAGCTAAACCCTAGGTTATAAAATACTCAGTGGGAGGAAGAGATGTATCTGATATGTCTATGATTCCACTCATGTTTCTTCCTGTATGTTCACACTATGAGATTCATGTTTGGCCTCGTGGTGCCCTGGGAGCATCTCCCTTCGGATGGTGTTTGCATGAGTCAATATCAAGGTGAACGGAGAGAGTGTTTATAGTAAATGGGTGAAGAGTGTGTGTCAACATGTCCTATGGTCTCTGTCATTGGTTCACACCGTGAGATCATTCTGTACTCCCTCGTGGCGCCCTGAGGGTGTGAACTCTAGGGCCTCTAGGGCAGTTGGTTAAGATCAAGGTGAACTTCAGAAATGGATAGGGTCACTTTAGATTTTTCCCCAATTGGATTTTTTCCCTTTGGATTATCTTTTTTGGGCATACCTCTAGGGCCTAAAATGGCAGGTCACACTTATGGGAGATTGTTAAGTATGTTAATGATCTCTTGGCCAAATCAATGATGGCTAGTCGTTATAGGAGCAAAAGTTGTTCTGGTATTAATGACTGGTTGAGAACTTCTCAATTCAGAGGAGGGATAACTGACCACCATTCGGCGGCTTTTGTCCTAAACCTTTGAAGCATCGTTGTGAAATTAGATGTCACACACGAATCATATTAGTTTTTCTAAAACTTTATTGGATGTTGTTTTGTTTTACAACGGGTATTTGCTTAAAACCAAACATAGGTCAATGTGTTTTTCTTTTCAGCAACTACTTACAGTGGAAAGAATCGTGTGAAACGAATTTCATGGCAAACGACCTCGATCCCACTACTCTCCAAAAGAGGAGACAAGTAGTAAATATGATTTATTGGTCTTGGAGACGTGTCTGGTAAAGAATGATGATTCTGCCTGGATCCTAGATTCATGTGCTACCAATCATGCTAGTTCCTCTTACTAAGGATTCAGTTCCTGGCAAATGTTACCACTAGAAGAGATGACTCTTCGAGTCGGTACTGGTGAGGTTGTTTCAGTTGTTGCTATAGGAAGGCTGAAGTTATTTGTTAACAAGAAATGTTATCTGTTACTGGATAATGTTTTCATAGTTCCTCATATTAAGAGAAACTTAATTTCGATTTCTTATCTCATTGAACAAGGCTATACCGTCTCCATTTCTAAGAATAAAGTGTTTATTTTCAAGAATGGAATGGAGATTGGTTATGGTTCAATAGAAAGTAACTTATATGTACTAGGGCCGTTAATCATAAAAGCCTTGTTTAACACTGAAATGTTCAGTACGGCAACAACAACTAAAAGACCATAGGTTTCTCCTACGGAAAATGCCCATCTTTTCCATCTGAGGTTAGGTCACATCAACCTCAATAGGATTGAGAAGTTGGTGAAAAGTGGACTTCTAAAGAGTTTAGAAGAAAACTACTTGCCGATATGTGAATCATGCCTCGAAGGCAAGATAACCAAACAACCTTTTATTGGAAAGGGCTACAGAGCCAAAGAAGCCTTGAAGCTTGTACATTCAGACCTCTGTGGTCTGATGAATGTTAAAGCTCAAGGTAGATATGAATATTTCATCTCTTTCAAACTCTAGGAATTGATAGATAGCATAGACTATTATTCAAGGTTTGGGTACCTCTACCTAATCTAACATAAGTCTGAAGCTCTTGACAAGTTCAAGGAGTATAAGGCTAAAGTTGAAAACTTGTTAAGTGAGAAGATAAAAACACTATGATCTGATCGTGGTAGAGATTATATGGACCACCAATTCCAAAACTATATGATAGAACGTGGGATTGCGTCCCAACTCTCGACCCTTGGTACATCTCAGCAGAATGGTTTATCTGAAAGGAGAAACATAACCTTGTTGGACATGATTCGGTCTATGATGAGTTATGCTCATCTTCTAGACTCGTTTTGGAGTTTTGCAGTGGGGACTGCATATTATATCCTGAACAACGTTCCTTCGAAAAGTGTTTCTGAAACACCTTTTAAGTTATGAAGAGGTCATAAAGGTAGTTTACGCCACTTCAGGATTTGGGACTGTCTGACACATGTGCTAGCGACAAACCCAAAGAAGTTGGAACCGTATTCGAAGGTTTGCCTCTTTGTAGGCTACGTCAAGGAAACAAGAGGCGGATACTTCTATGATCCGAGTGAGAACAAAGTGTTTGTTTCCATTAATGTTATCTTCTTGGAAGAAGATCACATGAGAGATCATAAGCCATGGAGTAAGCTCGTTTTGCATGATATCTCTAGTGAGACTGAGATTGCTGAGCGTTCAACAAGAGTTGTTGAACAAACTGACAAATCAACAAGAGTTGTTGAGGTCGAGACATCTAGTCAACCAGCTCAAGAGTTGATACTACCTCGACGTAATGGGAGGGTTATGAACCCACCGGATCGCTACATGGGTTTGACTGAAGCCCAAAACATCATTATGAATGATAGGGTCGAGGATCTGTTGTCTTTTAAGAAAGCAATGGAGGATGATGCCAAAGATGAATGGGTTAAGGCCATGAACTAGGAAATGGAGTCTATGTACTTCAATAATGTCTGGGAGCTTGTTGATTCATCTGATGGGGTAAAACCTACTGGGTGTAAGTAGATCTATAAGCGAAAGAGAGGTGTAAATGGAAAGGTGCAAACCTTTAAGGCTAGATTCGTGGCAAAGGGTTATACCCAAGTTGAGGGAGTTGACTACGAGGAAACTTTCTCACCTGTTGTCATGCTAAAGTCTATCTGGATTCTCCTATCCATAGCCACACTTTATGATTATGAAATATGGCAAATGGACGTCAAGACTGCCTTTTTTTTTATGGTAATCTTGAGAAGACCATCTATATGACTCCACCAGAGGGGTTCATAGTTCCTAATCAAGAACAAAGAGTTTTCAAGCTTAATAGGACCATTTATAGGCTGAAACAAGTATCTAGATCTTGGAACATCAGATTTGACACTATTATCAAGTCGTTTGGCTTAAATCAAAACATTGATGAGCCTTGTGTACACAAGAAAATCATCAACAACTCAGTAGCTTTCTTGGTACTATATGTGTATGATATCCTACTCATTGGGAATGATGTAGGGTATCTGCCTGACATTAAGAAGTGAATAGCTTCCTAGTTCTAAATGAAAGATTTGGGTGAGGCACAGTATGTTCTAGGGATCCAGATCATTCGAGATCGTAAGAACAAATGGTTAGCCCTATCTCAGACATCGTAAATTGATCAAATGTTGATCAGGTACAAAATGCAGGATTCCAAGAGGGGTTTGTTACCCTTCAGGCATGGAATCGTTTTGTCTAAGGATCAATGTCCTAAGTCACCTCAAGAGGTTAAGGAGATGAGATGGTTTCCCTATGCTTTTTTTGTAGGAAGCTTGATGTATGCAATGTTGTGTACCAGACCCGACATTTGCTATGCAGTAGGGATTGTCAGTCGGTATCAATCCAATCTAGGATTTGATCACTGAACTACGGTCAAGACGATCCTCAAGTATCTTCGAAGAACGAAGGACTACATGCTCGTGTATGGAGATAAGGATTTGATCCTTACAGGATACATCAACTCTGACTTTCAGACCGATCGAGATTCTCGCAAATCGACATCAGGGTCAATGTTTACTCTGAATGGAGGGGCTATAGTATGGCGAAGCATCAAGCAAGGATGCATCACGGAGTCCACTATGGAAGCCGAATATGTAGCGTCTTGTGAAGCAACTAAGAAGGCTGTTTAGCTGAGGAAATTCCTTTCAGATTTGGAAATTGTTCTAAATATGGATTTGCCTATCACTCTTTATTGTGATAATAGCGGGGCTGTGGCAAATTCGAAGGAGCTTCGGAGTCATTGTCAGGGTAAGCACATCGAACGTAAATATCACCTGATCGGGGAGATTGTGTATCGTGGTGATGTGATAGTCACGAAGATCGCATCAGAGCACAATGTTGTTGATCCCTTTACAAAGGCCCTCACGGTTAAAGTGTTTGAGGGTCACCTGGAGAGTCTAGGTCTACGGGACATGCGATATCTTGTCTAGGGCAAGTAAGTGATGATACTGGGGTATGCCCTAGTTTATTGTATATTGTACATTTTTATATTGTATTGTACATTAGTCTCCCAATTCATTAGGACAAGTGGGAGATTGTTGAGATTGGTGTCGTATTTCTCCCAGAGTCCCATTGTTTTGTAAAGATATACATTGTTTGATGAATAAACTAATTGTTATTTAATTCTAGCATTTACTCATATCCAATAAACAAAGCTCCTTGGTTATCTTATGTGAACTTAAGCATGTATATGTGATATACAAGGGATCATGACTTAAGTGATAACCTAAATAGATATGTAGTATAAGGATTAAGGTGGAATACCTGATCCTAGTGACACTACGGATACAACCCGCTTTATAGAGGTTTACAAGTGTTGTAAACTACTACAGATGGTAGATTCTGACCATTCATGTGGAGACGTGCGAGCGGGGGTATCCTATACAAAGAGTTTGTATAAGACCTAGACCACGAGATGAGTAGACTACGTATATACGATAGGTTTCAGCCATCTCCCACTTGTCCAACTGTGTACACGATTGTTGTTTCCTCCATCTTCTGCCTCAATCCAAGTCCACCCTCTGGATTCTCAAACCGAGAATACCAAGGTATCCTTCTTGTTGGTTTCATACTTAACTCGACGTCGTCGAGGTTCTATAGAGGTTGTCTGTGTTGTTAGGGTGTTCGTGACCGAGGCGATCGCTAAAGACAAGTGCGCGGTGTTCATGCTGCGGAGTGGTCATGTTGTTCGAGTGTTTGAGGTTGTTATGTTCGAGCGTTCGTGAGCAAAGAGCGTGGAAACGAGTCTATAAATGTTTGTAGCATTTTCCTTATTCATTTGTCGTTATCATGTTGTAATTTCTGTAATGAATGTATAACTGTATGTTTTGTTTACGACTATAATTTGTAATGTTCATACATGATTTTAATTTGAAATGATCTATTACACTGCTCATGGAAATCCTCGTGTTTGATTTCCTTTAGGACAAACTAGAAAAGGCAATTAGCGGAAAAGTACTGTTTGACATTGTTGCTGAAAAATAAACAAATTGATGCACATTAGATTTTACCATAACTCTTTAATATCCAATCAAGTTTAGAAAAATCCAAATGAACTCCATTTAACATCTAATTTTGCGATGATGCTTCAGTGATTTAGGTCAAAATCCATCGAAGGGTAGTCAGATGTCTCTTCACAGAATTGAGACACTCTCAGCCAATCATTACACTAGAATAACAATTATTCCTATGACAATCAATCATCATTTATTTGGTCAAGAAATCATTAACTAGCTTAACAATTTCTCGTAAGTGTGACCCTTTATTGTAGACCCTAGAGTTCTGCCCCAATGAGCCAACCAAAGAAAAAAACCGACTGGGGCAAAAATTAAAGCGATCCTATCCATTTCTGGAGTTCGCCTTGATATTGACCTATTGCACAAACCATCCAAAGGGGGACGCTCTCAGGGTGCTTCGAGGTCGTGCAAGAAGATCTCACAATGCAAGCCAATGAAAGAGACCGCAGGACATGTTGACACGCATCCCTCTCCCACTTATTATAAATACTCTCTCCATTCACCTTGATATTGACCCATGCAAACACCATCCAAAGAGGGACGCTCCCAAGGCGCCTCAAGGCCAAGCATGAATTTCATGGTGTGAACATTAAGGGACAAACGTGAGTAGAAAAAATTGGCTTATCATATACATCTTTTTCCTCCCACTGAGTATTATAATAACCTAAGGTTTATTTTACTTAGGAAAAATACGACAAATTATTTTTACTAAGTGATTGTTTAAGTTTTCCCAAAAGTAACACTTACTTTGGATAGTTAAACAATTTTGATTAATGTTCGTTAAACACTTTTACAAATCTTAATCAACAATTGCATGCTTCTAGCAAATCTATTTGATTCACCTTTCCAGGTCAGTTTCCAGGTAGGGGTGTTCCGTTTCCGTCAACTTAAATACCCCATCCTAGACAGAACTAGCCTTAGACAAAAGGTTCCTTATTGATACATTTTTTACAAATTTAATCTTTTATCAGAACCAATTTAATCCTATTAAACTGATTAAAAAGCTTAATCTAATTTCTTATCTCATTAGAAATTTCTGACCTTAAGTCTATATGAATCAAATTTTAAAAGGTCACAAATTTCAAAACTATTTTAAAAAATGATTTTACCTAAGTTTGCATGCAATTCTGAATTATTGGTTTTAATTTTTAATTTCATTTTGTTATAATGATTATAAACAAAGAAAAATGAAACAAACTAAAACCAAATATTGCATCGAATGACATACTTTATAAAATTATAACGTTTATACAATTATTTAAAGTAATGTCATGCATCATGCAATTCTCATTTCATTACTATATATATATATACACACACACTCATATACTAAAGTAATGAAATAAATAACATAGATTGCATCCATACATTCAACTATATATTATAATATAAATTATGCATGAGCATGCTATAAAATTAAATCATGCAAACATATATTATAACATTTATAAAACAAATGATGCATGAATAATGAATAATCTAAGGTAGAATTTTACTATATGACATACTTTATGGCATATATAACATAATTAAATCATACATCATGTGCATAATTTAAATAGCAATTGTGGACCGGGATTGGACTCCTAAAATCATTAATTAAATTAATATAATGTTTATATTAATTTAATTAATAAAAAAACTACCTATTACATTAATAAATGTTTCAACCGATTCAAAACAAGTGAACCGAGTCTTGAACCGCTCGACTTGAACCAAACTTCCTAGCAACGGACTCTCAGGAGCAAACAACCAAAGCCAACGCCCAGCAATGATCGCTAATGCTATCACACAACATTGATCGCCTAGTGCTATCATATAGCAATGATCTCTAAGTATTATCGATCACATTGTGCGATCGCACAGCAACAGTCTCTTAGTGTTATCGCATAGCATTGATCTCTTAGTGCTATTGCATAGCAACGATCGCCCAGTGCCACACCCAGCAACTACTGTCCAGTGCCATCCCTAACAATCGCCAAACGATCACCCATCAAGCACCCAACAATCACCTAGTAAACACCCGGTGATCGCCCAACAACAAGATCTTCCTCCTCGTAGCGTTGCTTTGTTTTTCCCCCAAAAGACACCAGGAACAACACGAGCAACTCAAAACTTCAAATTTACAAACTCGAAAACATTTAATGCCCAAAATAATGGGCCCTTTATAAATCGAATTTGTAAAAGAAAGCTGTAAAACTAAGATCCCGATCCCGAAACAATCCAAATTGCAAACCACATTCCATAAAACATTCATCATATGAAATAAAATACAGAATGCACCCACCATTATTCTGTAATTAAATTATGGAATAAAAAGTTGGGATTGAAACCTACCTCTAATACCAATTGAAGGGAAACCAATGACGGTTTCTGTGCGAAAGTGGGCCCCATTTTTCATTTTCATAGAATTTTAGAATTACAAGATTAAAGACGGAGAGATTATGTATTATATCTAAAAATTATAGAATGCATTTGAGAGAAGAAAAAGTAAAGAAGAAATTACCCTTTAAGCCAATTTCTTCATGTTTTCCTCGATCTAGATCATGATCTTTTCTTTGATCAGGACATCACCACAATTGGAATCTTCTGTATTCTCTAGGGTTGAGAATTGGTAGGAGTTGTGGGCTCTGCCCAATATTTAGAAAAGGGAAGAGGAGAGATTGAGAGGAGGAGAACCTTTCTTCTCTGTGAATTTTTTGGGAGAGAAACTGAGAGAGTTTTTTTTTTCATTTAATTATAACTTTTATAAAAGAAATGAAACAAATTAAAATCATACTATTGCATTTATTGACATACTTTGGAAAAATATAACATTCATTACTAAACTTATATGACACTTATCTAATAAAGCAATGAAACAATTAATAACATACAACCATCCATACATTCAAACTATATATTATAACTCTTATAATATAAATGATGCATGGAAATTTTATTAATGCATGCATGCATATACTATAACATTTATATTATATGATGCATGAGCATGCTATAAAAATAAAATCATGCAACTATATATTATAACATTTATAATATAAATTATGCATAACCTATGGTGGGATTTTTACTATATGGCATACATTATGACATATAATAATAAATAAGAATCATACATCAAATGTATAATAAAAAAAATAATTATTGGACCGAGATTGGACATCTAAAAAATTAATTAATATAATATAATATTTATATGAATTTAAATAATTAGAAAAAATCTAACTATTACAAAATAATAGTCAACTGATTCGAAACACATGAATCAGGCCTTAAACCGCTCAAACTGAACCACACAGCACCCGAATCGAACCCAAAACGCTTGAACCAGTCGAACCGGATGTGAACCAATCGAACCACAAATCGAACAGGACAAAAATCGGTTTGTTGTTTCCGTCTCAAAGCATTGTAATGTTCTACCTCGCATTGCAACGTTATGTAAAGAACAAAACATTCTTCCTCATTGCAGCGTTGCAATGTTATGGCACATCATTGCAATGGTATGGTACAGTCAACACTGTACAGCCGCGATCTCCTTCATTTTTCCTCTGATTTAAGACTCATTCTCTCCATAAACTTACCTAGAATAGCACGAGCGACTCAAAAATAGTAAATTACATACTCGATTGAAAATTTTATGCCTAAAAACACGGGCCCTTACAAACCAATTTGTAAATTGAAAACAATGAATCTAAATGGAAAATCCCAAAAACATCCAATAATAACAAAATATCATTCAACAAAACATTTATCGCATGAAATATTTTTACAGAATGAACACCTACCATTATTGTAAATCAATTCTAGAAAATAAGAAAAACTGGGAACAAAACCACGCTCTGATACCAATTGAAGGAACCTGTAAAGGCCTTGAGTAGAAACGTGGATTGATCAAAATAACCTCCGATGGCCACCACCAATTAAAACCTCATATAGTCTCTTTAGGGGTGAGAATCACGGAGAAAGTTATGGGCTTCTTTGATTTTTTGGAAAAAAGGAAGAGAGAATTGAGAAGAGTTGAGAATTTTTCTTGGGAAGGTTTTACATAGCGATCACATTGACTTTACACCCCTTTCTCTTCTCTGTAGCGAAACTGACAAAAAGAAGATCAACCCCAGAAAAAGCCATCACCACTCACTACGTGAGTTGAGAGAGGGATAGAAGTCCCTTTAATTCAAAATAAAATTAAAATAATTAATAAACTAATTTTAGTAATATATATACACACAAAACTATATGTTATATCATATATAACATATAACCTATAGTTTTAATTTCTCATCAATGGTATTTAATATAAATCTCATTTATATTAAATTTAATTATAAGAATCTGATTCATATAATTAATATTTGAATCATATTTAAATATTTATTTCTTCTCAAATAAACTTTATATCATAATGTATCAATTACATCATAGTAATTATAAAATTAATTATATCACATATAATTAATTCCCTCAATTAATATGAACAATTCAAATTAATCTAAAATTAATTCTCATTTAATCCCTTGAGCTACAAAGGGGACCTCATGTACCTGTAGCTTGAAGCTCCAATGCTACTTGAATAATTAATTAAACTTCTTTAATTAAATTATTCACCATCCATTAATTGTCGAGCACTCCATTAAAGACCGACAACTGCACTCTTCGCACTATATATATATTTTTGTGTCCATTAGATATAACCATTCAACAATGCAATGACCCTTCACATATTGCTCGTAAGTACAACTAGGCCAAAATTATCGTTTTGCCCCTATAGTTATCCCTAACTCTTTAAGTACCGCTGATACCTCTAATGAGTAAAGTCATAGTCCAACTATGACCAAACCCCTCTAGGGCCAGGAGAAGGTGTGGTTCCATATTATTCAAGCCCCAGAATCAGCCCTTAAGGGAGCAATTTATCTACTTACCCCAACATTGGGGAAGGAGTGAATTCCATCTTTTCATGTTCCCAGCTCCTCAATCAGACGAATCCCCAAAATAGTAGGCTTATTGAGTCAACGATCTGGCCTCTCTCATTCATAAAAATAAAAGGATCACCCTAGTAGGGTTCACAACTCACTCAAGATTCAGGTTATGTCACCTATGGTCATCTTGGTGAAATGTAAGTCTCTATTATGAACATGAGACTAGTCATTTCGTGGCCTGATCTTATACAAACTCCTTTGTATATAATACCCCTGCTTACATGTCTCCACATGAATGATCAGGATAAAATTATTTGTAGCACTTTACAACAATTGTAACATCTACAAAGCGGATCGTATTCGTAGTGTCACGAGGATAAGGTATCCAGCCTTATCCCTCAACTACAGACCATTTAAGTTATCACTTAAACATGATCCACCTGTATGTTTCTACATACATGTTTAAGCTACAGATAACAACCTTGGATGTTAGTTTATTGGTTTATGGGTTGAATGCTACTAAATGTCAAATAAAATATCTTATATTTTATTAAATAAATAAAATATTTATACAATACAATTATAAACTGCAGGACCCTATGAGATTTAGGGCATAAACCTCAACAGAAGGTCATGGGTTCGAGCCTCATATAAGTTTTTTGGCTACTTTTTTTTTCTTCAAATTATTATGTATTTTCAAATCAATGGTGACTAATTATTATAGGAATAAGAGTTTTGCTAGTATAATAATTGGTTGAGAGTGCCTCAATCCAGTGAAGGGTGACTAACCATCCTTTGTTTCAATCGCTGAAGCATCATTATAAAATTAGATGTAAAAGAGTTCACTAAAATTTTGCTAAACTTGATTGGTTTTATAAGAGTGTTAGCTCTAAAAAAGAGCTAAGTTTATGACCTTAACTTCACTATTTTTGGGTAATTCTTATGTCTATTTGTCTTCTTTTTTAGGACAATTGATCCAATGGAGTAAGTACATTGCCAAAATGAAAAATCATGCAAAAAGTACAGAAAATCGGGAGTTGAATGCACCTAACTGAGCTGAGTTGACAAGACCAATCTACTCTGTTTCAGTGTCGCAACACTCAATAGCCTAAATCCAACGCTCGCTCGATGCTTGAAGGCAGAAAGTTGGTGTATAGGGCAGCATGGCAATGCTACTTAGAGCGTTACAATGCTTCAAACTTTGACAACACCATCGTTGTGACACCACCCCAATGCCCCAGCTTAACAATGAATGACAGAATGTTCAGCGTTGCAACGCTAACCCTGTGTGTTGCAATGCTATGAACTTTGACAGACTTTCACCCTCCGCGCACGCACAATCGAGCGTCATGCCATCTTTGTGACACTTCCTTAACACTCTGCATATTGCTGCCGTAGTGTTGCAACGCTCTCTTTAGCATTGCGATGTTGCGCCAAACCTATAAATAGGTCATTTTGGTTCCAGCACAAGGAGAGAAGAAAATTTTAAGTTGAGCACGATTTTGGGAGCCAATTGAGTCGAATTGCTACGAAATTTTCATCATAGTCAGCCACGTTTCTACATCTTTGATTGTATTGTTGATATGCCTATGCGAGGCTAGGTAAGTTTTCTTGGGATTAGTTGTATGTATTAATTCTTAAAGGATAGCTAGTTGAATTTACTTAATAGTTGTGAACCCTTTGGGTGGATTTGATTGAATCTTAATGGAATTTTTATAAATTGATCTGACAAATTAGTTTATCAAAATTCTTGTTTGCAAAAACATCATAGCCTATGTATATATTGATTGATTTAGTTGCACATATTAGGATCGCATGTTTAGGATTTAGACCTTTTCTGACCAAACTCGTGTATGCCTTAATATAATCTTTCCCAATTAATCATGCTATAAAATATGGCTTTTTCGACTTGAAGTATGTCTCAACAATTGAAGCCCTTCATAATGCAATTCAATTTTAACTTGTATGTCACTAAGAATGAAGAGTTATAAATTGAATTAGTGCTAGTTTGGTTTATCATCAAAATTGACTAATTAGGCTATTAAATTTTCTAATAGGTTGTGAGGTTCACAGAATTAGTTCAATTAACTAGTACCCGATGATAGAAATATAAAACATACATACTAGTCCCAAAATTTTTCCATCGAATTAATTCACTCCTCTTTCTGTGCTCATTCTTATTTCTTTGATTGCTTGATAATTGTTTTTACAAAACCAACCAACCCCTCATTACATGTAAATGAACTCTTATCAAAGAGTACCTCTAAGCGGAAGCAAGATCGTTCCAAACTCATTGTAACAAAATTACCGGATTCACAATCAAACAGACTAGATATGCATTTCACAAAACATTACAGACATGCTTTGAACTTAAACAACAAAGAGAATGAAATACATAGCAGTTGGAGAACCCTTCTTCACAGAAAACTTGTTCTCATCCAAGGACTGCTCCTCTTGCTTTCGCTGAGAATGTCCAATCAATCGTCCACCAAATCGTCTACCCACAAATGGCCTCCTCACGAACACGGAAGCAGGGAGGACACCACGACTTGGAACCCTCGATATTCTCGGTGTGAGAATCCAGGAGGTGTGGGCTTTGTTGGATTTGTTAGAGGGAAGGAGGAAAGCACAATCGTTTAACATGACCAAGCAAGTGGGAGATAATCGGGTGTCTATCGTATAGATGATGCTTGATCGTTTAGGCAAAGGTACACGATTGTTTAACTAAAGGGGCGCGATCGTATAGATGATCGTTTAGTAAGACGCTCAAGCGCGCGATCATTTAGAAAGAGCTAAACGATCGTTTAGTAAACCGTACGTATGTATACGATCTTTTAGAAACGTTGAGTTGTCGTGTATGCTCTCGGTTTGCTATGCAATAGGCAGTATACACCACTCGTGAGCAAATGTCTAATCCTTTTTTTTTTTTTTTTTTGCAAAATGAAAACAATTTTCATTTTATCCTTCAGTTATGAAAATTGGATGCAACCTCCCACTATCATTCAGTTACGGAGAAAAAGTCAAGCAACAATTATCCCATGATTATTAAAATTAAATAATAAATATAATCATATTATATTCATTACCTATGGTTTAATATTACATCAAATGCAACACATGAACCATAGTCTTTTCTCCTCCACTAGATATAAATCATATTTATATCATTTTCCTCCAAATAATGTATCTCACACACAATGTCAATCATATCGTATATAATTAACTAGTTCAATCAAATCATATATAATCGAACTCTCTCTTGTCAATTTGAACACTTCAAACTAACCCAAAAACTGATTCTCAACTTGAATCCATTAAGCTACCAAGGGGACCTTATGGACCTATGGCTCGAAGCTCCAACGACACGTGAATAGCTTACTAAACTCTTTAGCCACGAGATCCACCATCCTTAACTGTCAGGCATTCCACGAAAGACTGACAGCTGCACTCTTCTCATCACAAATATATTTCTGTGTCCATCGGATATAACCAATCAACAATACAATAACCCTTCATAGATACTCTTAAGTACAACTAGGCCAATTTACCGTTTTCCCCTATAGTTACACCTAACTCCTTAAGTACCACCGATCGCTCTAATGAACAATACAACATAGTCCTACTATGTGTGGACACCTCTCGGGCCATGAAAAGGTGTGTGGCACCACATCGTTCAAGCCCCGGAATCAGCCCTTAAGGGAGCAATCTATCTACTTACCCCTACTTTGGGGAAGGAGTGAATTCCATCTTGTGTAGTTGAGTTCCCAGCTCCCAAATCAGACGAATCTCCAAAGTTGTAGGTTTGAGTCGGAGATCTGGCCACTCGTACCCATTCAAATCAAAGGACCGACCTCAAAGACAAGAGTTCCCAATTCACTCAGGATTCAGGTCATGTTACCTATGGTCATCCTAGTAAAGTGAAGTCTCTGTCATGAACGAGGTTATATAACGAGACTATAAAACTTCGTGGTCCAGTCTTATACAAACTCCTCTATATAGGACGCCCCCACTCGCATGTCTCCACATAATGATCAGGATCAGACCATCTATAGCAAGTCACAACACTTGTAACTATTCTGCAAAGCAGGTCGCATTTGTAGCATTACCAGCATAAGGTTTCTCTCCTATATCCATATACTACAGACCATTTTGGTTATCACTTAAGGTATGATCCACCTGTATTGTTAGCCACTTTAAAGTTGACGAAAAATAATTATACAATGTGGAAAAATTTACTTGAAACTATTTTCTTGGTTGAGGACCTAAATTTCGTCTTGAGTAAGAAATGTCCTCCAGCCCCAACCCTGATGCAACACGAAATGCTCATGATGTATATGAAAGGTGGACAAAGGCCAATAATAAGGCTCGATTATATTTTGGCAAGTATATCTCATGTCTTAGTTAAAAGATATGAGAGCATGGTCACTACACTTGAGATAATACAATCATTGCAATAATTGTTTGGGTGTCTCACAGTTCAAGTAGAATGGGTTGTATTTGATGAAACCAGTAATGTTAGCTCCCTAAATGAACTCTAGTCCTTATTGAGTATCAAGAGACAAATAGAGGAGGCAAATTTTGCCAACTCTAGTGAAGTTTATCGAAGTGGTTTGACCTCTGAGATAAAAGACGGAGTTTTTGGTAAAGGGATTAAAGTTGATCCCATTGTTCTCCGTAAAAGGAAGAATTCCAACAGTAAATATAATTTGCTTGTCTTGGAAACGTGTTTAGTGGAGAATGATGATTCTGCCTGGACAATTGATTCGGGGGCCACTATCACGCATGTTCTTCCTCCCAAGGAATTTGTTTCTGGAGGACAATGGAAGCTAGAGAGATGACTCTTCGAGTTGGTATTAGATAGGTCGTTTCAGCTTTTTTTGTAAGTAGACTCAAGTTAATTTTGAATAAGAAGCAATATATTTTATTAGATGGAGAATATTTTGTTCCTAATATTAAGAGGAATTTAATTTTTGTTTCTTGTTTAATTGAACAGAAGTGCTCTCTTTCCTTTCCTGAAAATAAAGTGTTTACTTTTAAGAATGGGATTGAGATTGGCTTTGTTTCGATGGAAGGTAACTTATATGTACTAAAAACGTTAATTACAAAGGTTGTCCTAAATACCGAAATGTTCAGAAGGCAACAACTAAAAGACAAAGAGTTTCTCTTAAAGAAGACGCCCAACTTCGATATCTAAAGTTAGATCACATTAATCTTAATGGGAGTGAGAGATTGGTTAAGAGTGAACTTTTAAATCGTTTAAAAGAAAACTCTTTATCAGTATGTGAGGCCAAGGCCAACTGGCCCAACATCCTTGCTAAGCGCACTAGGGTTTCATCTCTTATGGCCTAGCTATACTGGTTCTTTGGCCATTAGACTAATATAAGAGGCTCGGCCTAGACCCCCCAAGCCCAATTTGTCCTTGGGCCTATCCCTTCAGTCTTCTCTTGCTCTCCTTTGACCATTTTACTCTTGATTCCAAAATCCACCCATAATAAATATGAACATAATCATTTTCATTTAACTACTTTTGATAAAAGTGTTTAAAATAAAAAGACTGGTAATTCTTTCTCAAAATTATTGCTATTACAAGTTTATTTGGTTTGTTATATATTAGAAGTGTTCCTATTAATGTCGCATTACTATAAATCGACTATAAAATACTATAAACTAATTGTTGGGATTGGTGTCCTAATTCTCCTGGAGTCTCGTTGTTTTTTAAAGATACACATTATTCAATGAATAAAATAAGTGTTATTTAATTCTGGCATTTACTCATATCCAATAAATAAAGCTCCTTGGTTATCTTATGTGAACTTAAGCATGTATATGTGATGTACAAGTGGATCATGCCTTAAGTGATAATCTAAATAGGTCTGTAGTATAAGAATTAAGGTGGGATACCTAATCCCAGTGACACTATGGATACGACCTGCTTTGTAGAGGTTTACAAGTGTTGTAAACAACTACAGATGGTTGATCCTGACCGTTCATGTGGAGACGTGGAGCGGGGGTGTCCTATACAAAGAGTTTGTATAATACCTGAACCACGAGATGACTAGACTCTGTATATAACGGCGTTGATACTAGAGACTTGTATCTCACCTAAATGACCATAGATTACACGACCTCAATCCTGAGTGTTTTGGGAACTTTTTCCTTTGAGAATGGTCCTTTGATTAGTATGAGTGAGAGTGGCCAGATTGCTAACTTAACATGCCTACCTTTTTAGGGACTTCTCTGATCTGGGAGCTGGGAACTCAATCCACAATATGGAATTCACTCCTTTCCCGAAGCAGGGATAAATAGAGAGATTGCTCCCTTAAGGGCTGATTCTGGGGCTTGAACATAGTGGCCACAACTTCTCTTTGAAAGAGAAGACTCAGTCATAATAGGATTATGACTTATGTTCATTAGAGGAATCAGTGGTACTTAAGGAGACAGATGTAACTACAAGGACATAACGGTTATTGGCCCAACTATACTTATGAGCAATTTGTGAAGGGTTGTCGCACTGCTCATTGGTTAAGATGGACATATAATATATCTGTTGTAAGGAGAGTTTAGCTGTTGATCTTTAGTGGAGTGCCTAGCAGTTAACGGATTGTGGATCCCATGACTAAAGAGTTTAGTTAGTTATTCACGTACCATTAGAGCTTCGAGCTACAGGTCCATGAGGTCCCCTTGATGGATTAGGTTGAGGATCAATTCTTGGTGTTGATTTGAAATGTTCAAATTGACAAGAGGTATTTTGATTATAAATGATATAATCGGTTTGATGTGTAAGATACATCTAGTGGAGGATTGATGTAAATGAGAATTATGTTAAGTACCATGGAATAGAAAAAGAACTATAGTTTATAGGTTTCATGGGAAGAAATATTAAAACTATAGGTTATAAATATAGTATGATAAGTTGATTATCATTTATGTTTATAATAATATTAATTATTGGATAATTAATTCTTTTTCTTTTAAATAACCAAAGTAGTGGGTGGTTATTGGATCATGGTAACCATGAGTTTAAAAGGAAAGTGGTTTCCTATTTTCAAAAAGAAGTTTTACAAACATTTGAAAAAGTTAAGAGTTTTCTCTCGCGCAAAAGAAACTCATAAAGTCGTCAAGTAAATTCGGATTTACTAAATGACGGCTGGGCGAGCTAAATGATTGTGTAGAGTAGAGCTAAACGATCGTGCAGTATTTACTAAATGATCGCATAGCTTTTCTAGACGATCGCTAGCCCAAGGTAAGCGATCGTGTAAAGTCTGTAGACGACAGACCGAGCTAAACGATAGACTAAACGATCGCATAGCATTTGCTAGACGATCGCTTAGCTTTATCTAAACGATTGGGCACTGACCTATACGATAGGTTTCCGCCATCTCCCAGTTGCCCAGTCGTGTACGCGATCGTTGTTTCCTCCTTTGTCTGCCTCATACCAAGTTCGAACAGAGCCCACCCTCTGGATTCTCACATCGAGAATACCAAGGTCTCCTTGTTGGTTGTGTCAGACTCAACTCGACACCGTCGAGGTTTTTTGGAGGCCATTCATGTGGCTAAAGAGTTCGTGACTGAGGCGATCGTTGAGGTCATGTTGCAGAGGAGTTCATAGTCATGTAATACCGAAAGCATTAACAAAAAGGAAATTTAAACCCAACTCATCAACTTTGATTGCTTATACATGTGATGTATGGTAATTATATGTCAAAGTGTTTGTCATATAGTTAAAAACCCACCTTAGGTTGTGCAATTATTTTTTCATCATGTATTATAATTGTTATAATTGAGCATGAAGAAATTACTTGAAAGCATGCGCATGCATCATGAAATATAAGAGTTATATTTTGTATGCATTGAGCATTATCATCCATCATCCTTTTACTATAATTGTTATAGTCTAAGGGTGAATGGAAGCATGTTTTGCTTGTTTCATTGTTGTTTTGTATAAGTGTTATATAAAAGAAGTAGCAATGAATGGAAAATGCATTGAGCATGACACTTAGACTATTTATAAGCATTATGAATGCCTTGCATGTGTTAGCTTCGCATTGAGGTGGTTGTTTCCGTTTATAATTGTTATAAAAGAAATTATACCTAAAATCAATAATTCAAAGTTGCATATGGACTTAAGGTGAACTCAAGTTTTTAAAAAGGGTTTTAAAATTTATTGAGATAGACCTAAGTTCAAATGGTTCTAAAGAGTTTAGTAACCTAGATTAATCTTTTAAAATCAGTTTAATAGGATTAAATTGGTTGAATAAAAGATTAAATTTGTTGTAAACCTATCTATAAGCGAATTTTTGTCTAAGGCGGGTTTTGGCTAGGCTAAGGTTCTTAAGTTGACAGAAACGTAACTTTCACACCCCCTCCCTAGCCTTAACCCCCAAGACCGGGAAGGGAGCATGAGGGTAAACCAGTAGTATTCCAAGACAACATTTAAATTTAACATTTCCTCTCTTATCTATTAAAGATTTTAACATGTTTACAATAATCTATCTAACTTTCATACACATAGTTCAATTTCCTATATTCTTTATTACATGATCTGAGCCGTGCCCTGAGAATTTACCAAGTCCTGATGTGTTGGTGGTTAGTAGACTCCTTCCTAAACACTCCGCTTTGCTACCTGGGGGGGAGGGGGGATATAAGAAAACATTTGGAAGAGTGTGAGCTACTAAGCCCAGTGAGTGGTTCTTTTAGAATAATAATCACTTAGCAAAACATATTTTTGGGAAAGCAATCATATAATCACAATTCCAGTATAATCTATGCATGATCATGTGTACATTCATTCAATTATCATCCTCCAGTTCCATGCTATACTTGGCATGTTCATATCATGGATATATTATCAATCATAACAACTTTCTATGGAAACTTTCCTATAACGCACTTCTCCCGCCAATGTGCACATCGACTATTCTTTATCCCGCTAGTCATGCTTAGGTACTTGACTATATTTTTCGCCGGTCGTCAACTATTATTTCCCGCCGACCGAGGCCGACTATAATTTTCCGCCAAGCACCTTTTATTAAGCATGCTAACTTATGTAATCTGGGTATAATCTCAGTTTCCATAGCAATTTCACAAGCAATATCATGGCAACAACATAACATCATAAGCATGCATTTGGCACTTACATGTGCATTTATCCACATATCAACGCATAAAACTAAGTAAACACTCACCGTAAGCAAGTTTTCCCACTAAAATCACCTTGAGAATACCTTCCTGAGAATTCCTCCATATCAATGGAAATTCCTCAATTAATATTTGTTATATCAATAAATAATGTCAAACTAGCCAAAATATCATTACATATTGAAAACACCAGCTTACCCTACTCCAATTTAGCCAAAATATCAAAATTAGCCTCTTTAGAGGTTATTTGGTCCAAGATAGGCAGTTGGGCGTTGGGCAGTAGGCAAAGTGGGCATGCTGCACCGCACAGGGGGCTAGCGCGTTTGGGCATGCGTTGCACTGGGCAAGCGTTGCGCTGGGCGTGATGTGTAGCACGGGGAGGCTGCTGCGTTGGGCTGGTGCATGGGATGCGTCAAGCGATGCGCGCGTGAATGGATGGATGGATGCAGTGCTACGTGCGCGGAGGGCGTAGACTGGCTGTGCGTCCGGCTGACTAGGTGCCCCACCAATGTAACCTTGATTCTTTTGATCTCCAATCAACTTGGTAGCCTAATAACTCAAACGTCACTTTCTAAATCTGCTCTCAACACACGATTTAGGTGCTTGTATGAATGAATTCCTCTTGCCCAACTCCCCTATTTATAGTCATTTCAAACTCACCCCATGTTGACAACACAACTCCCATTTGTCTCACTTTGGAGTTGCCAACATTAAGTCTACCCAGCCTATCCTTAGCCTAGCCTTGAGTTGTTCTCCTTTTAGCTTGCCAGCAAAAATCCCTCTTGTTGCATGAAATCTCCTTTAGCCACCTCCTACTAGAATTTTGTGTGAACCTTCTTTTGCCACCTAAATCACCTAAATACCTCACATATTTTTCTAATTAAATTGTTTAAGTCTTATATTCGTATAACCTTGGCATCCTCCCTTGAAGTTTTCCATCAATTAGCCTTACATTTTATCTTTAACGCATAGCAACTCACCTTTCCTTCATCAAAGTCCTACTTAGCCAATGCATGAGTTGGCCATCACCAACACATAGGGTGGCCGCTCACCCTCAACGCATGGCTTGCTAGGTGTGCTTGCTCGGCCTACTAAGCATGAACGCATGGGCGTGCGCTTGGCCTGGCGCATCGACGCATGGTTGCTCGATAGACTCAGAAGCACATAGGATGGCTCGCCCGCTTGCCCGTTCGACACATAGGCAGGGCACTCATTGACGCATGGGCTGCACGCTCGGCGTATGGCCTATGCACTTGGCCTTGACGCATGGCCTGTGCACTTAGCCTCAATGCATGGCTGGCGCTCCCAGCATGCTCACTTTGACGCATGCTTGCTACCCGTGTCCTCATGTATTCCTTTGCGTTGGTTGAATGCAACCCGTAGCCATTTTTCAAGTCTTTCAGCTTCCATCCTTCATACCTTCTTGCGTCCAACATGTTTTAAGCCCTTCATAGGCGTTTGGATTTTGGTCACCTTTTTGGATAATTTTGATGTTTTCCTTCCTTTGTCTCAATATCCTTACTTAGGATTTTCCTCTCCATTTAACTTCCTACTTTAGATTTAATGTTAGGGTCTTACATTTACCACCCCCTTAAAATAATTTCGTCCTCGAAATTAAACGAAACTTAATTTACAACAGAACTTTTATTTAATAATTTATCTCATACAATTTTATTACACCACAACTTTTATTCTAGTCTTCTAAAACTTTCTCTTTCCCTTTTCCCACCACCGACATATTGTCTTCTCTATCTTGAGTTAAACCATATAATTTTTCCAACGTCATTTTTCCTATTTCCTCTTTTCTTCCCCCCTACAGTTCGTCCACCTTCAACCATCATTGATCTTCCTCCCGGGTTGTTTGTTTGTTGTACATTTCCAGTATCCATCAACTGAGGACATTCTCGTTTACAGTGTCCTGGTCTGCCACACTTAAAACACGTGTGCGACCGTTCTTGGGTTTACTCCCAACATCTTCCCCAGTGATATTTATTACAGATCGGGCATCTTGGTCTTTGGTTAACGATCATCATTGATTCCTTTATTTGGCTCTCCCGTTCAGGGTCTGCTTTAGTGTTGGTAACTCCTTTTCTTTTCCATCCACTTTTGCTTTCCACCCTGGGGGTAAAATTTCTTGGTTCTTCCTTCCGCCACCGACTCATTGATGAGTCTCTTTCTGGTCTTACTTCTTCCGTCGTTAAACTTCTTTCTACTCTCATCGCGGCTTCTATTAGCTTTGAAAATTCTCCCCATTCCACGGTTGTTGTAATAGGAGTTCGAATCTCTTGTTTTAATCCTGTTTCAAACCTCCGACAGCATTACTTTTCATCCATCACTATGTTTAAAGCATACTTGGATAACTCTGTATACTTTAATTCATATTCCGCTACAGTCATGTTTCCCTGCATGAGTTGTAGGAATTCATCTTGTTTCATATCCCTGAATGATCGGAGATAGAATCTTTCGAAAAATGCTTTTCGAAATTCCTCCTAACATATTTCTTCTTAATCGCCCCTCCTATTCTTTAGTAGCTTCCACCAATCTTCTGCCTGTTTTTGCAATAAGAATGTGGCAAGACTTACCTTACGGTTTTCAGGACATCTCATCACTTCAAAACATTTTTCTATTTGATTCATCCATGCTTCTGCATCTGCAGGATCCTTTGTTCCCTCAAAGTTTGTGGCTCCCAATGCCTTTAATCGTTCTATCCCATATTTCTTTTCGAGATCAGGTTGTATATTTTCTAAGCTTGCTTGGAGTCTTTGGGTGAATTTATCCATTTGTTCTTCCTCCCTGGATTTTTCTTTTGGATGGCTTGAGGCACTTTCACTTTCATTCCCAGAGGGTTGCCCCGTTCTACGTTTTCCACTTCTCAGCATTTTGTCTACAATCATTCACATATAAATCAGACATATGTTATCAACATACTATTTTTATTTATGAACATTGTTGCTATTTACATTAGTAGTTTCTTCCAGTCTGCCTAAGTATATGTTTACTCGTTCTCCGATAGTCGTAAGTTTTCAAAGTTAAGACGCATCCTCTCGTTTCTCCATACACACCTCTCTTGAACATGTCCTATTTCCTTACAAAAAATACAAAATTTATAGGATTCCACGTTGTTAGAGTCATAGGTGGGCTGTTCCTCGAATTCGATCACAATACGTCGAGGAATATCCTTCTTTCCTGCACGCACCCATTCTTGGTCCACCGTTAGTTCAGACAATATGTTGTTATTTCCTGAACTCAAACCTCCGACCAGTTCTCGTTGATATTTTTCCTGGATCTATCTTGTTTTTCTTTTAAAAGTATAACAATTTTTGCGGATATGGCCAACCTTGCCACACCCATAGCAAATTCCAGTCCCTTTCAGACACAGACTGCTATGATTTTTACCATACTGTGGACATCCCATGTTAGTTCGGGATCCCACCAAATTTGCATTGTTCAAGGTAATAGGATATTAAGTATTATTGTTCACACTATTCTCAGATCTTTCAGGGTTTTCCCCTGGGCTAGTGTTGCGGTCTCCAGTTTGCGTTCTGGAGTCATTCCACCACCAGTCTTGTCTGCTCGGATTCATTTCCTACAGTGGACATTACTCAGGTTATTACTTACTAATTTCTTTATTTTCACTTCCCCTTTCTCATGTTTTCCTATGTCTACTTATTATTCCTTATTTCTTTTTCCTAACCTTTCCTGATTCTACTTTAGGTTTTTCCTAACATATTTCATTATATTTATTCCTTTTTAGGTTTTGACCTGGCCTAGTTTCTAATATTATCTGGCTTCCCTACCTTAGGTAACCCTTTTCCTGATGTCGCTTTGGCTTTAACCTATCCCTTAGGTAAGCCTTTTACTGATGGAATAGGAGACATACGCAGCCGAAAAAGGATCTGATTACAGTCTAATTGCTTTTAATTTAAAGGAAAAAAAGTTACAATTGAAGGAAAAAACAGTAAATAAAAAATTACCTTTGAAGCTCCCGAAAATCGCTTGTCCTCGTTGAATCTCGACCCGAACTCTTCTGAACCACCACTAGAGTTGACCTACTATCCTCTAGACTCAGAACCGGATTGTAGGACCCGATGAATGAAGAACCCGAGAGAGAGAAAGAGATGGAAAAAGAAATGGTGTTTTAGGTTGGGTTTGGGTTGAAAAATTTTCTCCAAAATTGTGTTTTTCCCAACCCAAAAACTAAAACTAAAATTGGCAAAATGGGCAAAAGTCTTTAATCCAAATTAAAGCTCATATTTATAGGAAAAGGTCATGCAAAAATTGCATGAAATCAATTCATAAAAACCCAACACCACTATCTAAGGGGCTTAATGTCTCCGCTATAAGCCAACACCTAGCCCACTATTTTGTTAGTGGAATTATCCAACAAAAGGCAAAATAGTCATTTTGTCAAAGTCAAACTTTGACTAAAAAGTCAACATTTTGACTTTTTATGATTATTTCGTGTTGACAAATTTTGACCTCCCGAGCATGAATCTGCATTCATTTTCTCGAAACTCAAATCACATTTGAATATAAGGTCGGTCAAAGCTTGACTTTTTAAAGTCAAAAGTCAACTCTTTGACTTTTTACATCTTTCACCATTTTCATTATTTCCGAGCTTTCGAATATGAACGTATACATATTCTTGATATTTAAATCACATTTAAATATTAAAGCTATATCTCTAAACTGAAAAATCGACCACTATATCACATATATTTGCTGGTTTCTCTCTCATCATCTAATTCGAACAATTCGAATTATTCTATCATACTATTCTAAGTTTATTCCATATGAGCTAGTAGGAAAACCTAATGGACCTATAGATCATGGGCTCCAACGATCCGAGATTAGTTGACTAAACTCTTTAGACGGAGCTAATCAACATTCGTTAACTCACGGGTCATTCCACTATAATCCCGTAGTTGCACTCCCCTCACTATAGATATATTTGTCTCCATTTGATATAACCATGATTAGTAAGCTAATCCTTCACAAGTTGTTCGTAATCTCGGCTGGGTCATAAAAATCGTTTTACCTCCAAGACTACATCTTGTTCCTTAAGTTCCACTGATTCTCTAATGAACAATTGGTTTAAGGTCCAACCTATAAACCGAACCCCTCTCGGGCCAAGGAGAGGGTGGAGCCCCTTGTTCAAGACTTGGATTCAATACTAAAGGGAACAACCTATCTACTATCCCTATAAAGGGTAGGAGTGAATTCTGTCTTGTACTCTATGTTCCTGGTTATCCACCTGATCTTATCCCTGAAATGGGAGGCTTATTGGGCCAGCGATAATGAGCTACCCTAACCTATACAGATCTAAGGATAATTCCGAGTGAACAGAAGTTCATAGTTAGCTCAGGATTAAGATTAAGTTACCTAGGTCATCAATTAACAAAATAGTCAATTTTATACATAAAACGGCGTTTAGAACGTAAAAAGTGACTATTTCATGGTTCAATCTTATGTAAACTTTTTACATAGGATGCCTCCACTTTCATGTCTCCACATGAATGATTTAGGATCACAACGTTTGTACTAACTACAAAATGGGCCGCATTCATAGTGTCCCTAGGATAAGGCGCCCAACCTTATTCATATACTATAGACCATTTTGGCTATATATTTGAACTTGATCCACATTTGTGTCACTACATAAAGTTCAAACTACATTAAATAGCCTTAGGACCTTAGTTCATTGGATTCAAGATTACAATTTCAATAACAATTTTATCGAAAAACAAAACAGAATATTTTTATCAATTTACAAACTACGAGTTTTAGGACATAAAATCCAAAAAACTCCCACTTGGACTAAAACTCCTAGTGGAGTATCACAATGTTGAATTTAAGTGAGAAACATATGAGTACAATAAACATATGAATACAGTAAACTAGGGCATGTACCCAAAAGTTCTCCCATTTTTCCTAGTTTACAAACTTCATAGACCTAGACTCTGTAGGTGACCTTCAAACACTTTAACCGTGAGGGCCTTTGTAAAAGGATCAGCAATATTTTGCTCAGAAGATATCTGGGTCACTATAACGTCTCCACGATGTACAATCTCTCGAATCAGATGGTATTTGCACTCAATATGCTTGTCGTGCTTATGGCTTCTTGGTTCTCTTGAATTTGCAACTGCACCACTATTATCACAATATAGGGTGATAGGCAGATGCATATTTGGAACGACTTCCAAATCTATTAAGAATTTCCTCAACCATACTGTTTCCTTTGTTGCTTCACATGCAGCTACGTATTCAGCTTTCATTGTGGAGTCTGCAATAAAGTTTTGCTTCATACTTCTCCACACTACTGCTCCTCCATTCAGAATGAACACTGATCCCGATGTAGATTTTCTTGCATCTTTATCGGTTTGAAAATCAGACTCAGTGTATCCAGTAACGATCAAATCCTTAGTACCATACACGAGCATGTAGTTCCTTGTTCTCCTAAGATACCTGAGGATATTCTTAACGGCAGTCCAATGAT
Organism: Benincasa hispida; assembly: GCF_027475165.1. NCBI lineage: Eukaryota > Viridiplantae > Streptophyta > Magnoliopsida > Cucurbitales > Cucurbitaceae > Benincasa > Benincasa hispida. Next base: position 36,598,311 of record NC_143482.1, read on the forward strand.
CATATCCAGGATTGGACTGATACCTACAGACTATCCCTACTGTGTAGCATATGATAGGTCCAGTACATAACATTACATACATCAGGCTCCCTACTGCGGAAGCATAGGGTATGCGTCTCATATCCTCAACCTCTTGAGGTGTCTTAGGACATTGATCCTTTGACAAATTAATTCCATATATGTAAGGTAACAGACCTCTTTTGGAATTCTGCCTCTTATACCTAGACAACATTTTGTCTATATAAGTTGCTTGAGACATGGCTAGTGTTTTGTTCTTACAGTTTCGAATAATTTGAATCCCGAGAACATACTGTGCATTTCCCAAAACTTTCATTCGAAACTGCGTTGCTAACCATTTCTTGATGTCAGTTAGGTAACCTACTTCACTCCCAATGAGTAGAATATCGTCAACATATAAAACTAAGAATACCATAGTAGAATTGACGATCTTCTTGTAAACACAAGGCTCGTCAACATTCTGTTCAAAGCCATAAGATTTGATTGCAGTATCAAATCTTATATTCCAAGATCTAGAAGCTTGTTTCAACCCATAAATGGATTTTTGAAGCTTACAAACCTTTTGTTCTTGACCCTGTGCAATAAACCCCTCTGATTGAGCCATATTGATACTCTCCTCAAGATCGTCGTTTAAAAAGGCTGTCTTGACATTTATCTGCCAAATTTCATAGTCATAAAAGGTGGCAATGGATAAGAGTATTCTAATCGACTTAAGCATGGCAACGGGAGAGAAAGTTTCTTCATAGTCCACTCCCTCTCTCTGGGTATAACCCTTTGCCACAAGTCGAGCCTTAAAAGTCTGTACTTTATCGGCTTGGTCTCGTTGTCTCTTGTAGATCCACTTACAACCAATTGGTTTTAAATCATTTGGTTGATCTACAAGTTTCTAGACAAAATTGAAGTACATAGACCCCATTTCAAGGTCCATGGCTTTGACCCACTGATCACGGTCTACATCTTTCATCGCTTATTATAGGTTGATGGATCCTCTATGCCGTCATCAGGTATGACAACTTATGTTTCTGTTAAACCCAAGTAACAGTCAGCCTAATGAACAACCCTCCCACTACGTCGAGGCATTCTCAACTCTTGAGAAGGATGTGACTAACCAGCTATACTAGTTTTATCTACTACTTTAGTAGATGAACTAGTTCTATCGGTAGCGTCTTTGGAAATTTCATTTAATACTAGTCTACTGCGAGGTTAATGACTTCTTATGTGGTCTTCCTCTAAGAATGTGGCATTTTTCGATACAAATACCTTATTCTCTTGAGGAACATAAAATAGACCACCTTTTGTTTCTTTTGGATAACCTACAAATAGGCATAGTTTTGAACGATGTTCCAATTTTTTAGGATTTTACACCAACACGTGTGCCGGACATCCCCAAATCCTAAAGTGATGTAAACTTCCTTTATGCCCTTTCCATAGCTCATAAGGTGTTTCTGAAACACTTTTAGAGGGAATGTTACTCAAAATATAGACAGCAGTCTCTAATGCATGTCCTCAAAAGGAATCATGTAACTTAGCAAAGCTCATCATTGAGCAAACCATGTCCAACAAGATTCTGTTTCTTCTTTCAGATACACTGTTCTACTGAGGCATATTAGGTGCAGAGAGTTGTGACTTGATTCTGTGTTCTATCATATAGTCCTGGAATCTTAAGTCCATGTACTCCCCACCTCGATCTGATCGTAGTGTCTTAATTGTTTTACCTAACTGGTTCTCAACCTCAACCTTACGTTCTTTGAACTTTTCAAAAGAATCAGACTTGTGATGCATTAGGTAAATATGACCATAACTTGAACAATCATCAATAAAACTGATGAAATATTCATACCCACCTCGAGCTTTGGCATTCATCAGTCCATAGAGGTCCGAATGTACGAGCTCTAAGGGTATTGTGGCTCTGAGACCTTTCCAGTAAAAGATCTCTTAGTCATTTTTCCTTCAAGACAAGATTCACAGGAGGTAAAGAATTGTCTTCTAACTGATTTAGGAGTCCATTCTTAACCAATCTCTCAATCCTTTTGAGATTTATGTGGCCAAGTCTTAGGTGCCGTAGATAGGCATTAGAAGAAACTTTTTGTCTTTTATTTTGAGTTTCGACTGTTCTAAACATCTCAGTATTTAAGACAAATTTTTCTTTAGTTGGTCTTAACTTATATAAGTTGTTTTCAAGTACAGCAGAACAAATTTGAATACCTTTTCTGAACATGAACTCTTCATTAACTTCAAAAGATATTTTATACATTTTTTCCAATATACATATGATAGATATTAAATTCCGTCTCATTTTAGGAGCATACAAAACATCTTTAAGTATGATATATCTATCGTTGAAAAACAACTTCAAGTCTCCCACTAATTCGGCCGAGACAACCTCTCCTGTTCCAACCTTGAAGGTGATCTCGCCTTCTTCAAGCTTTTTCCAAGAACTAGTTTCCTGAAAAGACAAGCAAATATGATTAGTAGCTTCTGAATCCAATATCCAGGTTGAGGTATCATACTCCATTAAACATGTTTCAGCAACTAGTAAATCATATTTACCTTGTGTTTCTTTCGAGGTAGGGGACATTCCTCAGTTAAGACAAATCTCAGGTCATTTATTACTAGCGTTGAATTCATATTTGTTTTCCATGTTGAGTAGTTGTTGCTGTTAAGTTTTTCATAAGCTAATAGTTGATCTAAAGAGCTAGTCATGCTGAAAAGAAAAACATATCCTTTTTAGTAAAAAACATTAATCTTTTAAATCCAATCAAGTTTAGCAAAAACAACTAATAATGTACCCTTCATTATATATTTTGCAACGATATTTCAAAAGTTTAGAGTAACTTCCACCGAAGGGCAGTCGATTATTCCTCTTTTGAACCAAGACTATCTTGATTAGATACTATCTTCAGAATAACTCTTATTCCTGTAGTAACTCAATTATTGCTATTTTGGTCAAGAATTTACTAACACTTAGTAATTCTCGTAAGTGTGACCCTCCATTTTCAAACCTCAAAGATCGGAATCATTATGTCCCCAAAGTTGGAAAGACAAGAATGAAAACGAACATGACATACCCTATCAATTTATAGAGTTTGTAGAGTTCTGAATCCTATAATACAGCCCTTTGATTGGTAAGGTCACTCCAGGGCAGACATGCAGGCGCATTATAGGAATCTCACGGTGCGACCTAATGGAAGAGACTGTAGGATGTGTTGACACACTTCCTTCTCCCACTTACTATGAACAACTTCCCCTATTCACCTTGGTATTGACTCATGCAAACACTCTCCGAATGGAGTCCGCTTCAGGGCAGCCCAAAGCCTAGCATGAATCTCACGATGTGAACTCTTAGGGACGCTAGAGCTAAAAGTACATTACTTCTCTCCAGCTGAAGTGTTTTAGGGTATAAAATACTTAGCGATACATTTCAGCTAACTAAACATATCCTAAGTCTAGGTGATTCATCCGAGTATAACATTTATACTGGATTTTTAACCTATGATGTCTAGGTGAAACAATTTTTATTACCTTACACCACTCACGCATGCTCATAAAACCAGTTTAACCTAACTCAGACGCCGGCTCGATCTCCAGGTAGTAGGTGTTCCGTGAACCATCAACTTAAAAACCTTCAACCTTAGTCATTTTATCTGACTTTTTGCCAAGATCTTACCTGGTGAGTTTTCTTGTAACTTCGGTTTTACAAGATATCGACCTATTTTCTATGAAAATTGGGATTTCTCGATGGTTAACCCTAAGTGAGCATGCATCTTATCTGTATTATAGATTTTAGAAGTCTAGGTTATTTTATAACAATTATAAAATAAATTATAACAATTATAACCCTAGAGCATTCATCTATAACATGCTTCTTTCAATCAAACATGCTTTAATATAACACTTATATTAAAACTAAGCATGTATAGTATATATTTTATAACACTTATAAGATATAACAAATGCATGTCACATGTTTTTCCTATGGTGGGGTTTTAAAACTATATGGCATACTATATGCACACATAATCAAACAACATTATACATCACATGCATAATAGGTAAACAACAATAAAGTGGACCGATTTTGGCATTAAAAACAAACAAATAACTAATTTATTACATAAATCAGCAACCAATTTCCCGGAACCGGCTACAAACACTTTGAATCATTTGGAACCGCTCAGAAACCACTCGAACCAGCCCAAAAACACCAAAAAGCAAGTTGAACCGGTCAAATCGGCTTAACCAGGTCAAACGGATCAATCCAAACCATCTGGACCGACTGGTCAACGCGCGCTGGCACAGTTAATAGAAGCGCGGACGGGTAGGGCGAATGGAAAATGCGGTCGACGAAAAGGAGTGGGCAGGCGCACGTGCACGCGAGGCTGCTTCGAAGCGGGTCGGATCGGAGCGGTCGAAGAAAATCGGGTCGGAGCGCAAAACGTGCCGGACGGAAACTTTGTCGAAAGCTAGCGTGCGCAGGGCTTCTCCGACCCGGGTCGGATCGCTGCTCAGGTCCAGTCTGTGAGTCATTTTTCTTCAATTTTGTTGTTGTCCTCTCTCCCAAAATCAAGAAATTACAACCTAATTTCAACTAATGACTTACAGACCCTTTTCACACATTAAGCTCATAAACATGTGAGCAATTACAAACTTCCACAAAAAAAATTAAAGAAAAATAATGTCAAAATCATAATAAATCCACTTTATTCCATATTTCATTCAACCTTTGAACAGAAAGGAAAAAAAACATCCACCAAAAGCAATTGAGCGTAATTAAAGCCTGCTCTGATACCACATGATGGAACACGATACATATGCAGCGGAAAAAGGATCTAATTACACTCTAATTGCTTTTACTTTAAAGGAAAAAAAACATGCAATTGAAGGAAAAAACAGTATGTCACTACATAAAGTTTAAACTACATAAATAGCCCCAGGATCTTAGTTTATTGGATTCAAGATTACAATTTCAATAATAATTTTATCGAAAAATAAAACAGAATACGTTTATTAATTTACAAAATGTTTTAGGATATAAAATTCAACAGCCACAGGGAGAGATGACTCTTCAAGTCGATACTGGTGAGGCTGTTTCAGTTGTTGCTATAGGCAGGCTGAAGTTATTTGTTGACAAGAAAGGTTATCTGTTACTGGATAATGTTTTTGTAGTTCCTCATATTAAGAGGAACTTAATCTTGATTTCTTGTCTCATTGAACAAGGCTATACCATCTCCATTTCTGAGAATAAAGTGTTTATTTTCAAGAATGGAATGGAGATTGGTTATGGTTCAATAGAAAGTAACTTATATGTACTAAGGCGTTAGTCATAAAAGCCTTGTTTAACACCTAAATGTTCAGTACAGCAACACAGCTAAAAGACCAAAGGTTTCTCCTACGGAAAATGCCTATCTTTGGCATCTGAGGTTAGGTCACATCAACCTCAATAGGATTGAGAAGTTGGTGAAAAATGGACTTCTAAAAAGTTTAGAAGAAAACTTCTTGTCGGTATGTGAATCATGCCTCGAAGGCAAGATGACCAAACAACCTTTTACTGAAAAGGGTTATAGAGCCAAAGAAGCCTTGGAACTTGTACATTTAGACCTCTATGGTCTGATAAATGTTAGAGCTCGAGGTGGATATGAATATTTCATCTCTTTCATAGATTATTATTCAAGGTTTGGGTATCTCTACCTAATGCAACGTAAGTCTGAAGCTCTTGACAAGTTCAAGGAGTATAAGGCTGAAGTTGAAAACTTGTTAGGTAAGAAGATTAAAACACTACGATTTGATCGTGGTAGAGAGTATATGGACCTCCAATTCCAAAACTATATGATAAAACGTAGGATTGCGTCCCAACTCTCAACCCCTGATACACCTCAGCACAATGGTGTATCTAAAAGAAGAAACAGAACCTTGTTCGACATGATTCGTTCTATAATGAGTTATGCTCATCTTCCAGACTCATTTTGGAGTTTTGCAGTGGAGACTGCATGTTATATCCTGAACAACATTCCCTCAAAAAGTGTTTCTGAAACACCTTTTGAGTTATAGAAAGGCCGTAAAGGTAGTTTACGCCACTTCAGGATTTGGGACTGTCCAACATATATGCTAGCGACAAACCCAAAGATGTTAGAACCGCGTTCGAAGGTTTGCCTCTTTGTAGGCTATGCCAAGGAAACGAGAGGCGGATACTTCTATGATCTGAGTGAGAACAAAGTGTTTATTTCCACTAATGCTATCTTCTTGGAAAAAGCTCACATGAGGGATCATAAGCCATGGAGTAAGCTCGTTTTGCATGAGATCTCTAGTGAGACTGAGATTGCTGAGGGTTCAACAAGAGTTGTTGAACAGACCGAAAGATCAACAAGAGTTGTTAAGGTCTGGACGTCTAGTCAACTAGCTCAAGAGTTGAGACTGCCTCGACGTAGTGGGAGGGTTATGAACCCACCGGATCGCTACATGGGTTTGACTGAAGCCCAAAACATCATTATGAATGATGGGGTTGAAGATCCGTTGTCTTTTAAGAAAGCAATGGAGGATGCTGACAAAGATGAATGGGTTAAGGCCATGAACTAGGAAATGGAGTCTATATACTTCAATAACATCTAGGAGCTTGTTGATCCATCTGATGGGGTAAGACCTACTAGGTATAAGTGGATCGATAAGCGAAAGAGAGGTGTAAATGGAAAAGTGCAAACCTTTAAGGCTAGATTCGTGGAAAAGAGTTATAACAAAGTTGAGGGAGTTGACTACAAGGAAACTTTCTCACCTGTCGTCATGCTGAAGTCTATCCGGATTCTTCTCCATAGCCACACTTTATGATTATGAAATATGGAAAATGGACGTCAAGACTGCCTTTTTTATGGTAATCTTGAGGAGACCATCTATATGACTCAACCAAAGGGGTTCATAGTTCCAGATCAAGAGCAAAGAGTTTGCAAGCTTAATAGGTCCATTTATGGGCTGAAACAAGCATCTAGATATTGGAACATCATATTTGACACTGCTATTAAGTCGTTTGGCTTTGACTAAAACAGTTATGAGCTTTGTGTTTACAAGAAGATCATCAACAGCACAGTAGCTTTCTGGTACTGTATGTGGATGATATCCTACTCATTGGGAATGATGTAGGGTATCTGACTAACATTAAGAAGTGGCTAGCTACCCAGTTCCAAATGAAAGATTTGGGTGAGGCACAGTATGTTCTCAGGATCCAGATCATTTGGGATCGCAAGAACAAACGATTAGCCCTGTCTCATGCATCGTACATTGATCAAATTTTGTTCAGGTAGAGGATGTAGGATTCCAAGAGGGGTTTGGTACCCTTCAGGCATGGAATCATTCTGTCTAAGGATCAATGTCCTAAGACACCTCAAGAGGTTGAGGAGATGAGACAGATTCCCTATGCTTCTGCTGTAGGAAGCTTGACGTATGCAATGTTGTATACTAGACCCGACATTTGCTATGCAGTAGGGATTTTCAGTTGGTATCAGTCCAATCAAGGATTTGATCACTGGACAGCGGTCAAGACGATCCTCAAGTATCTTTAGAGAATGAGGGTCTACATGCTTGTGTATGGAGATAAGGATCTGATTCTTGCAAGATACAACGTTGCTAATCCCTTTACAAAGGCCCTTACGGCTAAAGTGTTCGAGGGTCACCTGGAAAGTCTAGGTCTGCAGGACATGCGACATCTTGTCTAGGACAAGTGGGAGATGATACTAGGGTATGCCCTAGTTTTTTGTATATTGTACATTTTTATATTGTATTGTATATTAGTCTCCCGAGTCATTAGGACAAGTGGGACATTGTTGGGATTGGTGTTCTAATTCTCCCGGAGTCTTGTTGTTTTGTAAAGATACACATTGTTCAATGAATAAAATAAGTGTTATTTAATTTTGGCATTTACTCATATCCAATAAACAAAGCTCTTTGGTTATCTTATGTGAACTTAAGCATGTATATGTGATGTACAAATGGATCATGCCTTAAGTGATAACCTAAATAGGTCTGTAGTATAAGGATTAAGGTGGGATACCTAATCCTAGTGACACTACGGATACGATCGGCTTTATAGAGGTTTGCAAGTGTTGTAAACTACTACAGATGGTTAATCCTGACCGTTCATGTGGAGACGTAAAGTGAGGGTGTCTTATACAAAGAGTTTGTATAGACCTAAACCACGAGATGACTAGACTCTGTATATATAACGTCGTTGATACTAGAGACTTACATCTCACCTAAACGACCATAGGTAACACGACCTCAATCCTAAGTGTTTTTGAAACTCCTGCCTTTGAGGGCGGTCCTTTGATTAGTATGGGTAAGAGTGGTCAGATTGCCAACTCAACATGCCTACCTTTTTGGGGACTTGTCTGATCTAGGAGCTGGAAACTCAATCCACAATATGGAGTTCACTCCTTTCCGAAAGCAAAGATAAGTAGAGAGATTGCTCCCTTAAGGGCTGATTTCGGGGCTTGAACATAGTGGTCACGGCTTCTCTTTGGAAGAGAAAACTCAGTCATAATAGAACTATGACTTATGTTCATTAGAGGGATCAATGGTATTTAAAGAGACAGATGTAACTATAGGGGCATAACGATTATTGGCCCAGCTGCACTTACTAGCGATCTGTGAAGGGTTGTCGCACTGCTCATTAGTTAAGATGGACATATAATATATCTGTGGTAAGGAGAGTTCAGCTGTCGATCTTTAGTGGAGTGTCTGGCAGTTAACGAATGGTGGATTCCGTGACTAAAGAGTTTAGTCAGTAATTCACGTACCATTGAGCTTCGAGCTACAGGTCCATAAGGTTCCCTTGGTAGCTCAATGGATTCAGTTGAGGATCAGTTCTTGGTGTTGATTTGAAATGTTCAAATTGACAAGAGGTATTTTGATTATATATGATATAATCGGTTTGATGTATAAGATACATCTAGTAGAGGATTGATGTAAATGAGATTTACGTTAAATATCATGTAATAGAAAAAGAACTATGGTTTATATGTTTCATGAGATGAAATATTAAAACTATAGGTTATAAATATAGTATGATAAGTTGGTTATCATTTATATTTATAATAATATTAATTATTGGATAATTAATACTTTTTCTTTTAAATAACCAAAGTAGTGGGTGGTTATTGGATCATGGTAACCGTGAGTTTAAAAGGAAAGTGGTTTCCTATTTTGAAAAAGAAGTTTTTTACAAAAGTTTGAAAAGGAATTTGAGTTTTCTCTTCAGCGAAAAGAAACTCACGAAAGTCATCAAGTAAATACAGATTTACTAAACGACGGTTGGGCGAGCTAAACGATCATGCAGGTGCGAGTTAAACAATTGTGCAATATTTACTAAACGATCACATAGCTTTGCTAGACGATCGTTGGCCCAAGGTAAACGATCGTGTAGAGTCTGTATGCGACAGACAGAGCTAAACGATCGCATAGTTTTTGCTAGACGATCGCATAATTTTATCTAAACAATTGGGCATCGACCTATACGATAGGTCCCTGACTTCTCCCACTTGCCCAGTCGTGTACACAATCGTTGTTTCCTCAGTTCGTCTGCCTCATACCAAGTCGGAACAGAGTCCACCCTCTAGATTCTCACACCGAGAATACCAAGGTTGCCTTGTTGGTGGTGTTAGACTCAACTCGACACCGTCGAGGTTTTCTGGAGGTCGTTCGTGGTGCTTTGGAGGAGTCCGTTCGTGTTGCGGAGGAGTTCGTGACCGAGGAGATCGCTGAGGACAAGCGCGAAGTGTTTGTGCGTTGTTGTGGTTGTGTAGATCGAGCGCTCGTGGTTGCTGTTGTTCGATCAGAGTTGCGCATCGGAGTGTGGAGACGCTTTTGCCGATGTTCGTATAGAGTTTGATCTTTATTCTTCTGTATTGTTCATGCTGTAATTTTTCTGTATAATTGTATAACCATTTGTTTTGAAGTCGACTGTAAATATATTGTTGATTCATGATTGTAATTTGGAATAGTCTTGTT